>NC_142928.1:198454731-198457231 GCF_046866305.1 Octopus bimaculoides
GATTATTGTATTTATAATTGTTGTTGATAAACATATATAGTACCAGTGGCAGCAGGTGATATGGTGTGTCTTAAGCAGCATTAGAGGTTGTTCTGGTAAGCAGAGTTATGATGGTTGTGCAAAACACATTCACGCTTTATAATTTGTAAATTTCCAGAAGATATAACCAGACATTATATTTTATTGGTATGCAAAGTGTTTGTCTTTCGTGTGCTTGTTGATACATTTGGCTGTGTCTAAGGAGTAAGGAATATCTTGGGAGACTAAGTACTCCTTGAAGATTTCAGCCTCAACTTTTTCAGTGTAGTTCTTTTCACGCTCTTGTCATTCGGTTGATGTATTTGTTTTACTGTTCTCGTTGTTGTTATTGTTGTTGTCTAGCAGATCCTGTTACGATAATGGTACAAGACATTCAAAATATGCTTCTTCAAATGCTTCTTATAGGTCTGTAGTTTCCTCCCAGATAAAGTGTATCCATATCTCTGTTTCTGGACACCATTCCAGCTGACTTCAGGATAATGCCATCACTTGTATTATCTACGGGGAAAATTTTATCTGCACTCCATTTAAATGTTCTCATAGTGGCACTATTAATGGTACAGTAATTGCATTACGGCATATAAAAAATCTCCGATTGGCATATTTTTTAAAGTCAGGTATGTTATTGTTTATATTTATTATTTTTGTTTATATCTATTAGTATTTTTGTTTATATCCCCTGTGAAGGATAAATTTTCATCAGTCCATAGCTATTTGCAACATCCGTTTTGTTGAACTCTGATGCTAACAATCTTTCTCGTTTGGGAAGTGGTTTCCACATTCCATCATCAAATACGAAGAAATAATTTTCATCAAATTTTCTTCCTATAAACCTGTTTCACTGTATTATAAATATTTTCAATCTAAAACTTTACATCTTCTATAAAAATAAATATGGATTACATTTATGTTTCTTGGCGTCGAAGACTGTAGCATAAAACCAATAGAGTTCTGTATAAAAGCAATGATATCAGACTTAATGCCAAAATAAATAAAACTCATCTTTCACTAGTTTTCTGCTTTTATATAGATTATAAATACCCCAATCATTGCCTTGTTGGGCTCCGAAATCATTTGTGAGGAATAGTTTTGCGCTTCTTGTGTACAGTTTATACATGTGTTTACTCCAAGAAAAGTCCTTTAATTTTCTAGCAGGTACATGTTTTAGGTGTTGGTGGATGACTTCTCCATGCTAAGTCAAGTCAGTTTTTTATATATTTATTTTAGCTCTTTAGCACTTAAACAGGCCATATCCGATCCAAATATTTTACCTGTTTTGTGTTCAAACTGGCCAGATCTGGCTTCTCACACCTACCCTAACATGTCATTGTAAAAGTATACAATCTCATCATTGAAATCTCAAAGCTATGAGGTAATGAAAAGGTTAATTAAACAATATGAATAAATAAGCATTACATTTGCCAGAGAAATGCTAAATGGTTAAATTCGGCCATAAATAATTCGCTTCTAAATAATCTCCCGACTGATTTTTTTTGAAGAACGCCGACAGTTTGTATCAATATCCTAAAATTACATCTACTTCCTATTATCTTCCCATCATGCAGTTTTTTCTTCACAATTGTAGTCGTCACACCACCAACAATTCTATTCTGCTGAACACGATGAAGTATCCTTCACTGAACTAATGTGGTCATCATAAACTGAGGTTATAAACTTCATATTTATTCTGAAATTTTAGACCGAGATTATTTTCTGTTGTAGTTCTTTTGACATGGATGCTTCCCCCCCCCCCACCCTCTATCTTCCGCTGCACAGCTTCAGAGCTGGAAGTAAACTCGTGATAAATAATTACTTGAAGACATTGCACTGATCCCTCACTTTGAAGTCCTTATTTTTGCACTGAAAAAAGGTGAAGATTGCACTTTATTCAGGTTTATTTTTATCGCTAGCATATAGCTGATGGAGGGTAAGCTTATTGCTTGATTTATATCTCTTCAGCACCGCTAAATGCCAGGTTTTATGGCGCACATTTTGCACACCACTTTAGTGGAATACCTCGAGTTATTTTATAACCACGTGCGGTTGAGTCACCTTCTAATTTGTTGTTTAGGAATGACGATAGTTGCATACACACAAATAATGAACGTCTAATACATGTTAACACAGGTTTGTTTTTCAATATTATCTCTTACGAGATTGGTTGGTTTGGGGTCCCTAAAAAAAATTCGTTTGGGGTATGTAAAGATACTTGAGAGCACTCTCCTCAAGACGTCTCCTCAAAAGTGCAATTGCAAATTGTAAATTGTTTATAAAATGGATATAGGAGTGACTGTGTGGTAAGTAGCTTCCTTACCAACCACATGGTACCGAGTTCAGTCCCACTGCATGGCACCTTGGGCAAGTGTCTTCTACTCTAGCCTCGGGCCGACCAAAGCCTTGTGAGTGGATTTGGTAGAAGGAAACTGAAAGAAGCCCGTCGTATATATATATATAGGTGTGT
>NC_142928.1:198462231-198469731 GCF_046866305.1 Octopus bimaculoides
TTAACAGAACAAGAAGCACCATGGGGTTAGCTCAACAAGGGTGACCTAAAAAGGAATACTGAAAGCCTAATCATCGCAGCCCAGGACAAGGCATTGAATACCAACTCAGTGTAAAAGAATATATACCACACGAGTGCATCGGACCTCTGCAGAATGTGTGGGAAGAGGGTTGAAAGTGTGACTCACATTGTTAGTGTTTGTGAAAGTCATGCGCAGAAAGGGTAAAGCGTAGACACGACAAAGTAGCCCAAAACATCCACTGGCTACTATGCCATAAGTATGGATATAAGGTTACGGGTGCTTGGTACCAACATACACCAGACAAGGTAATGGGCGAAAAGGAGAAGGCAAAACTCCTCTGGGTCTTTGACTTCCAGAAGACAAGGTATTAGAACACCGAAGGCCAGATATCGTTACCGTTAGGAGGGACAAACAAGAGTGCCTAATGATTGTCGTGGCAGTGCAATAAGATCAACATACCATCATGAAAGAAAGAGAAAATACGGAGACCTGAGAATTGAGATTGCTAAGATGTGGCAGCTACGAGAGTCAAACATAAAGGTTATCCTTATTGTCATCGAAGCATTGCGTTCAATACCACACAATCTGAAAAAACATCTGAAAATTTAGAAACACCCTACAATCTAGATGTATTGCAAAAGTCGGCATTACTTGGAACAGCACGCATATTGCATAAAGTACTGCCTGTCTGAGGTCATTGATGTGACTTGACAAACAGTATCACTCCCCAGTAGACACAATATCTTCAATCAACAACCTCATGATATTGTATACTGTGCGACGTCTATAATAATAATAATAATAATAATAATAATAATAATAATAATAATAATAATAATAATAATGATATTAATAATCCGTCCCCTAATGTCAACGTCCAAGCTCGTCATGCGTCAATGATAAAGCAAAGCACAAACCAAATCGGCCGTCACCTGAGACAACAAGGACTACGTACCCCAGTCAGGAACCAGACTAGGTGCGAAAAATCAGGTACTGGTTCAAATCTTCCCGAAACACAGGAGCTGGAAGTATTCCACAACGGGAATATTCCAACAGATGGTTATCCACGCTCGTAATCAAATAACCAAAGCAAAAGAATGAAAAATGGTCTAGGGCAGATAATAAAGAAGTTCTTACGGCCTTTTATCATGCCATATATTTCCCCACAAATAAATTCAATACTGCATAAACCTACCTAAACTGGAAACAGAAGCAGCTTGAAATAAGATCCTACATAGACAGTAACAAACTTGCCAACGTAAGAGGAAACATTATGAAAAAGAAATTACTAACTGAATTAGAGACTGTAAGGGATAAAAGGAACGGAGTTGCAGCTGAAGAAGATAATACTGAGGAAATAATTATTGACCAACCCAGGTCTAATAAAAATGAAGTAATGATAGAAAGAGTCTATGTAACTGATAAGCAAAGTGAAAATACTCTCCAAACCAACCATAAGCACCAAGGCAGATGAAAGATGAAGAAAGTCACACAGAGGTTGATCCAATTGAACTGGATGATCTAAAAAATCAAATCATGTTTGAATGGCTGAAAATTAAAGAAACCAGTATGAATGAAAGTGACACTGTCCCCAAAATTCGCAACTCTAACCAAAACCTGAGAATAATTGGTGAAATCCGCCTTGCACGTAAGGATATAATTTCAGCTAATGATGTTGATAGTACAGATCTCAACCACCTGTACTATGCATCTGCGGTAATCTCAACGATTCTATGTGGTGAAAAGATTAGAAAATGACAGCATTCTCACAAAAAGCCTTCTTGGCAAGAGCGTATTCAACATCAAATTCAGCTACTTAGATCTGACATAGAATGTTTGAAAAACCTTAAATTTGACAAAACTATCAAACCAACAAAAAACCGAAAATTAAAGAAAAATATAATATGAAAACCATATTTGACATCGATACCAGCATAGAACCATCAAGCAAAATGTATGTGCTAAAGCTGCCCGCATAGCAAGATATGAAAAGCGCGATAGATTCTTCAAGAACAACAACATGTTCAAAAGTAAGCCAAAAATTTTTTACAGGAATTTAGGGAAAATACCAGTTACATTAAAGTCTGTCCTATCAAAAGAAGTGCAGAAATTTTGGAATAGAATTTGGGGAGAAGAAAAAACACACAATAAAAAGGCCCCTTGGATTGATAGAATATCTACTTAGAAGAGAAAAAGTGGGAGGATGTAAGGTCTGCTCTCAGGAAGTCAGGCAAATGAGGGTCTCAAGGAAAGGATAAAATTCCTAACTTCTGGTTGAATGCCTTCCCAGAGAGCCATGAACTGCTAACAAAACTTTACAACGATGTTTTCCAAAATCCTAGTATGATGCCTTCTTGGCTTGTTAATAGTTTAACATTCCTACTTCCAAAAAATGAAGAAACAAATGGACCAAAAAATTGTAGACCCATAACCTGCTTAAAAGCAATGTATAAAATACTAAGATCTGTCCTGATTGAATATACCTATAGTTTTTTAATAGAAAGTGGCATATTCCCTAATGAGCAAAAGGGATGTAAATGTGGGTCCTATGGTTGTAAAGATCAGCTACTCATCAATAAGATGATCTTGGAAGATTATCACAAACGACACAAAAACTTGTCGATAACTGGGATAGACTCTAAAAAAGCTTTTGATAGTCTACCACATAGCTGGATTAAGAAATGTCTGGAAATGTATAAAATAGCACCTACTCTGTGAAACTTCTCTGTAAATATGAGATCATGGAGAAGTACACTGACTTTGAACAGTGACAACGAATCTCTCAATGCTGGAAATTTCATGTGGCATTTTCCAGGGGAAGCATCATGTGTTGAGAGGAATTCTTGGGGTTTTGGATAATTCACTTTTGGAAACATGGCTGTTTCGTTCAACATCCTTAAACAACCCTTATGCAGGGACCTTTTGAGAGAGATGGGCTACTCGATCTGAAGAAAATTCTAACTGGGCCCCACCTGCAAGGTCATGCGCTGTCTATCTTGATATGAGATCCTCATGTCGCTTACATATGGTTGTGATGCATGTGCCTGGTGTACCCTTATCAAACGGGTAGTCATGATGGGTATACTGGGCTTCGTATATTTTACCCCAGTGTCACTTTGATGGCATAAACTGCTCTCTCACTCAATAATAATAATAATAATAATAATAATAATAGTAATAATAATAATAATTTCAAGTTTGCCTTTGCAACAATCGCAAGGTATATCTGGTATAGCTTTGATGCACCGATTTTTATATCAAATTGTCTGATGTTGGTCCCTATCATCAGTTCAGCTCCACCAAGATTAGATTTCTTTCTTTCTTTCTTTCTTTCTTTCTTTCTTTCTTTCTTTCTTTCTTTCTTTCTTTCTTTCTTTCTAATAGTTTTGACTTTAAGAGTCCCTCATAGCGTGAGGCATTTATATATAGTAATGCCCTTAATATAAATCAAATATATTTAAAAGGAATAATTATAAATTTTTTCCCTTATGAGGTTTTTCACGCTGACTCCTTGATAAATTCTTATAAATATATATATATATATGTATGTATGTATGTATGTATGTATATATGCATGTATGTATGTATGTATGTAAATATAACTGTATATAATATATATCATAATGATATTTTTTCTCCGATTTGAAGCGACAGTTTATATATATATATATATATATGGGAGAATATACAAATAATAACAACAGACGAGGACAGGTGGTGTAAATAACAAAAGGATATATATATATATATATATATATATATATATATACGAGTGTATATATATATATATATATATATATATATATATATACATATATATATAGGGATCGAGGTGTAGGAAGAACGCTAGCTTCAAGCGAACCGTAGTAGATATAAAAGACAATTTTCAGGGACAATAGTAGTCTATTGAGACGGAAGATTGTGGATTTTTTCCGTCTCGAAGTATGGTAAGCTGAAAAAATATTTTATAGAGTAAAGAAATGGAGTAGATAATAGCCGGGCTATATACGTTTCATAGCGACTAGAACCTCGGACGTGGTAAATATCCAAGCGAAGTGTATACCGCTGCTAAGTGCGTTATACACCTTGGCCTGAAGAGCAGCCTGCGTTACACACCTCGCTTAGATATTTACCACTTCCGAAGTTCCGCTCGATATGAAACATATGTAACCCGGATTTCATCTACTCCATTCCTTCATTTTGGTTTCTTATTCGCATACCTGGCAATCCTGGCTGCCAACCGTGAAATACAGAATAATTTTTTTCAGCTTTCCTCACTTCAATATGGAAAAAATCCTCAATCTTCCGTCACAATAACCCCACTGTTATTCTTGAAAGTTGTTTTTTGATATTTCCTACGAGTTGCTTGGTGCTCAACTTCATCCTATACATCGATCCTTCGATCTTACATTTATATAACTATATCGATTTATCTATCTATCTATCTATCTATCTATCTATCTATCTATCTATCTATCTATCTATCTATCTAATGCAGACTTGAAAATTTTGGCCAAGGTGTTAGCCAAGCGGTTGGCGCTTGTCATCGAGAAACTGATCGGCAAGGCGCAAACGTGCGCGGTGCCGGGCAGGAGCATCCATGACAACCTCCATCTGATGCGCTACATCATAGAGAGGGTAGTTAAGGAACCTGGCATGGGTGGGGCCCTGATCAATTTAGATCAATCGAAAGCTTTCGATAGGGTAGACCATCAATACTTGGAGGCTGTCCTCATAGCGGCCGGCTTCGGTCCCATTTTCCGCGGCTGGATGGCTGCCTTGTACAGAGGCATCCGTTCGGTAGTTCGCGTCAATGGGCATCTATCAAGACCCTTCGACATTGCACGTTCGGTCCGTCAGGGATGCCCCCTCTCGTCGCTTCTCTACGTGTTGACTCTCGAGCCACTACTGCGGAAGCTGGCGACGCTGAGGGGCATCCCGCGAGAGTTGGGATGCGGGACGAGCGTGTCGGCATACGCGGACGACGTCACCGTCATAGTGTCTAGCCAAAAGCACATCGAGCTTGTCGGCGAGACACTGAGAGACTACGAAGCGGTAACGGGAGCAAAAATCAACCGGGATAAGTCAGTGGGCTTGCGGCTCGGCACCTGGAGAAGCAACCCCATGCCGTCAAGTAGCGCCTCCGTCGTGGGACGTTGGACTGACGGTCCGGTTGAGATGCTCGGGGTCTGGTTTGGTCCAGACCTCCAAACGGAGAAGAACTGGGACGAGATAACGAGAAGGGTGGCCACTCTAGCCCGGCAATGGGCCGAGAGGAAGCTTTCCCTGAAAGGTCGGGCGGAGGTGGCGAACACGTACATCGCGTCCGTCATCTACTACCGCCTGACCGTCGTTCCTTGTCCCGACCCTACCATCACCAAACTGGAGCGCATCCTCTTCCGCTTCTTGTGGAAAGGAAGCGTTCCGATGGTTAGGCGATCCGTTTGCTGCCAACACCCGTTAAAAGGAGGACTGGGCATGCCGTGGTTGATGATGCGCAGACACGCGCTGAGACTGCGACATCTCCGGCTCTACGTAGACAGCGGTGAACAGGTGTGGTCACCGTTTGTGCGGCGCGCTTTCCCGCAGCTCGTCTCCATGACCGAACTGCAGTCATGGATCAAGAAGAGGCCGAGGAAGGGCGAATGGCACCGCGAGTGTCGCGCTGCTCTTCGGCAACTCCAACAACCCGGGTCAACCTTGAGCGACTGCATCACAACTAACGCATTCTATAGTGGATTAGTGGAGGGAAGGTACGACGACGATCTCGGGGCGAACCTGGGCGTCGACGAGGAATACCTGACCCGCCTGTTTAAGACGACCTTCGGGCCGGGACCTATGGACAACTTCCAGAGATCCCTGGCCTGGCAGTGCTATCGAGAAGCACTACCCGTTCGGGATAAGCTCTACAGGCATGGCTCGAGAAACACGGGGCCGACCTGTCCGAGATGCCGGCAGAGCGACGAAACCGTTCTGCACGCACTCGTACAGTGTCCCACCATTTCCGAGCTGTGGGCTTACGTCGAACAACTGCTATCGCGTGTGGGACGAGTCGGTCTATCAGCCGAGTCTATCGTGAATATTGTCGCGCCTCCTTCCTTTAAACGGGAAGGAAGAGCTATTTTCATCGTACTTGTGGCTATGGCGAAAGAATGTGTATGGTGGACGCGTCTGAAAGGTCTAGAGACAAAGACTTTCCTCTCTGGGCAATCTCTCATCAACTTCTTCAAGTATCACCTGAAGAGGAAGTTGAGAGTAGAAAGGGAAGTCTTGTCTAGTGAATGCTTCAAAAAAAGATGGGTGAATGTAGCAAGGATGGCACGTGTGAACGACGGAGCCATCTTGAGCATAACCCTATGAACAAGAAAAAAAACAAAAAACAAAAAGGCAAAAGAGAGTCACTTACTGTTATAGTTTCTTCAATGAGAATATTGACCAAGGTTACCGTGGTCTTTTCCGTGGGCTTTTCCTTCCACGGCTAAACCTAAACTGTCCTCCCCTCTTTTTACACGAGAACATTACTGTGTGATACACGATCCCTATTGATCGGCCTTTCCTTTTCTTTTTTTTTCGATCCCTTTTGATCGAACTGCCCCTTTTTCCCTTCCTACGATCCCTTTTGATCGACACCACCAATTTTTTTTTTTTTTTTTTTTTTTTTCCTTCCTTCCCCCTCCCAAAAAGAAAAGCTCTACATTGTATTTGTCCCATCTTCGTTGAGCCCTGTGTGGCTAATAAAAGAAATGTATCTATCTATCTATCTATCTATCGATCTATCTATCTATCTGTCTACCTGTCTGTCTGTCCATCCATCCATCCATCCATCCATCCATCCATCCATCTATCTATCTATCTATCTATCTATCTATCTATCTATCTATCTATCTATTTATCGATCTATTTCTCTTTGTATGTATGTATGTATGTATGTATCTATCTATATATATATCTATCTCTCTCTCTCTATATATATATATATATATGTGTGTGTATATATGTGTATATATATATATATATATTCTCATTGAGAAACTTATTAGCACTAACACACCCACATACCCACATGCAGACACGTGCACACATACATGCACACATACCTATGTGATTATATTCGTATATGTTTGCTTTTATCGATGTAAAGTGATATACCATGATGTGGCCTTACGGAAGAATATAACTTAGCCTATAAATAATTAGATATCGATATAACAAATATGAGACTATCATCCGCACATGCGCAGATCTGATCAAGTAATATGGTTGAAGATATTGTCCCAGAATGGCTGCAGCCAATGACTGGAACCAGTTGGAAGGCGGCGAGCTGGCAGAAACGTTAGCACGCTGGGCAAAATGCTTAGCGGTATTTTGTCTGTCTTTACGTTCTGAGTTCAAATTCCGCCGAGGTCGACTTTGCCTTTCATCTTTTCGAGGTCGATAAATAATGTACCAGTTACGCACTGGGGTCGATGTAATCGACTT
>NC_142928.1:198477231-198479731 GCF_046866305.1 Octopus bimaculoides
TCCACATAGAATTTAAAAAAACGCCATCAAATACAAATGCAGCTATTAACTTCATCAGCTTTTAAAATGCTTTTAGCAGTTTAAACAGAAATGTTTTATGAAAAACAAAATCATCAAACGTTTAAGAATCCTTTTAACTTCACGCAGTTTCCGTCAACCAAATTCTCTGACATTATAAAACCAATAAGGTGCAGACTGACTGTATGGTTAGCAGTTTGCTTCCCAGCTAAATGGTTCCAGGTTCAATCCCACTGCGTGGCACTTTGGGTAAATGTTTTCTACTAAAGCCTTGGGTCTACTAAACCCTTCTCAATGGATTTAGTAGAAGGAAACTGATAGAAGCCCATCGTATATATGTGTATATGTGTGTGTTTTTGTGTCTGTGTTTGTCCCCCCAGCACCACTAGACGACTAGTGATGGTGTGTTTACGTCCTTATTAATTTGCTGTCCGGCTAAAGACACCGATAGAATAAAACCCAAGCTCTAAAAAGAATTTAAGGACCGGAGTCTATACGTTCTAGGTGGTGCCCCAGCATGGTCGCATTGCAAAGACTGAAACAAGTAAATGATAAAGTATAAGATGTAATGAAGGTTATGTATAGTGTTGGGGATATGTTAATGAGGGGACGATAGCGTGTTTTGCTGTTGAAACTAGTGTTACGCATGGTTATGCGTTGTTTCTATTCCTCTTCAATCACGTGATACATTTTTTATATTGAGGCAGGTGGACTGAATAGGACACTGTCTCATGTGGGACAATGGCATCATGCTAAAGGATTTGCATTTTGAGAGGATATTGCGATGGTAAGGCAAGCTCAATCATAAAGTAATCAGGATCCATCCTTGGGTCAAAATGCAGTCATCTCACTGACTTTGTCGTGAAACGTAAACGTCACATTTATGATCTTGTTGCACAGGTTTACGTGTCGGCACGAATATTAATTTGTAGAAGCAAAAATGGAGTTGGTTGCTGGGAAAAACGTTTATGATAAACGATGAAGGACAATAGATGCGGATGGCGGTAGTGAGGAAGATGTCAACCTCACAATTGGGAAATCCCGGGGAGTTTTTTGGTAGATTTGCCGAAAGTTTGAAAAAAAATAGGCATCTGAATAATACTTGACAATGCGAGCTTACAATTCAAAATGGAGTTCATTTTATCGTAAGACAGTAAAATATGGCAGCTTGATTAAAGTAATGAAAAAATGGTTGCCTGCATGACATCCACACTCGTTTAGCAGCGTTGTACACGGAGTGAATCACTAATGTGGAACTGTTCAGGAAAATAGAAAGGTCGTAATGGTAAACTCAAGAAGTCTGAAGTCGTTGGGTGTTATCTAGTGAAACGGGTGCTGGGATCGAACCCTCATGGTGACACGTAGGCAGTAGGAAAGCCTAAGCCGGAATGGTAAAGCTGTACGAACAAAAACAGAATTTTTTTTAAAGCAAACAAAAGGACCTGACACAGTGGAAAGCAAATGGCAGCACAAAGGAAGAAATAGTGAACATAACCGGGAAAATGTGCGGCACAGAACGAGACAAAAGGTATGTATGTGCGTTTGTGAGTATGCATGTGTCTATCTATCTATCTATCTATCTATATATCTATCTATCTATCTATCTATCTATCTATCTATTTGTCTGTCTGGATCCTGTTCAAAACGGGGTCACCAGTTTTCATTTATGTTTTATGTAGTGTTTTTGGTACGGAAAGATTTTCAAACTTCGTATACTTATCTATTTTGTGTTATAGAACAGAACAAAATTTTTGTATTCGAATTTATTTCATGTAAAAAATTGTCTTATTTCGATAATTTCTACTAATCACTGACGTCTATTCAGTTGAAAACAGTTAGCGCTGTAACGGTGTATATCGTATTAATCCCCGTTAGTTCTGACATTTCAACCCTAACCCTAACCCTAACCCTAACCCTAACGCTAAAATAACCCTAACTCTAGAATCCGAACTCTAAAATTGTTACACACATAGATACGCACAGCGTAATTTTTTATATAAACAATATATGCGTATAGATTACGATTAAACCGGATGAAATATGTCACAGGGAATAACATTTTTATGACCGGGAGCAGTAACTCTATTCAGCTGAATAGACGTCAGTGATTGGTTGAAATTACAGAAATACGACAACTTTAACATGAAATAACTTGCGATGTACGTTTTTTTGTTAAGAAGACTAAGAGAAAAAGATGTTTTATATGACACATTCTACCAGTGTCCCAAGTTTCAAAGTGTTTCGTTAAGAAAATACTGGTGCCCCCGTTTTGAACAAGATCCGTCTGTCTATCTATCTATCTATCTATCTATCTATCTATCTATCTATCTATCTATCTATCTATCTATCTGCTTGTTTGCTTGTTTGTTATATTCTCTATCATTGTATGTACGTATGTATATATGTAATATATATATTATACATACATATATATATTATACATACGCACACACTCACCGCCCCCACATATATATATATATAG
>NC_142928.1:198482231-198504731 GCF_046866305.1 Octopus bimaculoides
CAGATATTTGTCCTCATCTTATTTGTTGTTAACACAACATTTCGGCTGATATAACTCTCCAGCCTTCATCAGATGTCATGGGGAAATTTCGAACCTGGGTTCTCATTCCTAAGGTATTTTTCAATGTTATTATTATTATTATTATTATTATTATTATTATTATTATTATTATTATTATTATTATTATTCAGGTCACTGCGTGGAATCGAACTCGGAATCTTGGGGTTAGTAGCCCGCGCTCTTAACCACTACACCATATGCCCACGGGCATAATAATGAAAATAATAATAACAACAACAACAACAACGACAACAACAAAAACAACATTGAAAAATACCTTAGGAATGAGAACCCAGGTTCGAAATCTCCTCAAGACACCTGATGAAGGCTGGAGCGTATATCAGTCGAAACGTTGAGTTAACAACAAACAAGATGAGGACAAATATCTGTCAAATGTGAATAATGTAAATAATGTACACAATCTAAATTCCTTTGTTTTACGGTTCTGAATTTGAATATGAAATGTTGTTCCTGCCGATTTTAAGTGTGCGAATCCATGTAATTCCAAAATGCGAACCAGGAATGTGACAAGCGATGTGATGACTTGTTTTATCCCTAAAGCATACCACAAAGATGGTAGATGATGCAACATATGACGTGAAAGATGCCTTTGATGTAATGTTTTCGCGATCAGGACCTCTTCGAGCAAAATAACCATTCTAAGGCGTGATGATTACGGATGGATTGCTTTTTAGCGTATGTCTGCTAGATTAAGACTTACTATGAGTTAAAACAATGCAATAAGTTAGTCGTAGCTGGAATATCGAACATTAAACGGAAAGGACCTATGGAAATATCGAGAGAACGGGAGAGAGTGTCCACGTGGTAGAAGGCGAGCCTAATATAGCAGCCAAGTCACACTCAAATCTTCCGTTTCAAATATTTTATACTTAATATTTTCCTAATATCCAGAAACAAGGTGGGATTCATTTCGTTATCTAAGTCGATGCCCTTTCTGATTTCCCTGAACAATGACAGTCCAACCGTGATCATCCAAGTTATTATTCAGAAATTGCGTATCCGAGACTTCATTACGAGATGTGATTTAAAAAAAAAAAATTCTTAATGTATTCGGTTGTGACTGTCGGGAGATTTGGCTGCTATTTCTAGAACGTAATGTGACTACTTGTAATTACGCTTAGTCACAAAATGACTCAAACCCACAGGAAGAAGTACATGATATGTAAGACAACTAATACTTATATGTATATATGTGTATATAGGTATATATATATATATATATATATATATATATATATATATATATATATATATATATATATATAGATATAGATATATACACTCACGCACACATACACACACACGCACACACGCGCACGCATATATATGTATATATATACATATATACATTTATGCATACATAAATATATATACTTACATACATCAACTTATATACATGAATATAAATACATTTGTGTATATATCTATGCATATATGTATATATATATATATATATATATATATATATATATATATATATATATATATATATATATATATATATATATATATATATATATATATATATATATATGTATATACATACATATATATATGTATATGTATATATATATATATATATATCTACACACACACACACACATATATATATATATATATACTTATAGAAGGGTGTGTACACACAGAAGTATATATATATATTAGTACATACCTACATACATATATATACATATATATATGTATGTATGCATGTATATATATATATATATATATATATATATATATATATATATATATATATATATATATACATAACTGTACATATACATAGATGCATTAGTATATGCATACATATAACCAAAGATATTCACAAATATACACACACCCATATATATATATATATATATATATATATATATATATATATATATATATATATATATATATATATATATATATATATATATGTATGTATGTATGTATGTACACAGATAGATAGATATAAAATTTGCGGCAATAGCAAGCAATTTAATGAATTACAGTTTGTTGTTTGTTAGTACATGTGCAGCACTTGAGAGCAAATCCACACGGGAGCCTCGCTAAAAGACTTTGATAAGATCAGTGACAATTTTGACACACGAAACCGGTTTATAAATGGGTCCAAATATCATTCATATATTTTGGCAGTGAGTGTGAGAACTGTACACGAACATAACAGTACACTCACAGAACTCCTTCCCCCTCGCCACCACCTTCTCGTCTTATCATTGATTCACTCACTTTACTGTTGTTCTGACCTTGTTACCCACATTGCACCGGCGTTTATATTAGACGTTTGTTATTGTTTTTGTTGGCATTTTTATTCATTTATTTATTTATTTATTTTGTGGTTCAATAAGAGAGAGTGAGAGAGGATGGGCTCTGCCCATAACAATTTCCAGAGGCTCCAAGAATAGAGGTGTGGGTGTTGGGGGTGAGATAGCGAAGGAATGAAGTTGTGAGGAAAAGGGGGCCAGATATGGCGCGCGAGTCCTTCCTCAGACTGAAGATATCGGTTGTATGCATCTAACAGACATTATCATTATCACTTTCACTACCATATCCGTGACGATGACCACTAAAGCCACCACCACCACCACCACCACCACCGCCGCCGCCGCCACCCTAATCATCATCATCGTCATCATCGTCAACCTCTGGACACAACAATCTTTCGTTTCGGATTCATAGGGCTGGTTACCCGGTTTCTTAGCCTATAAGTGATGCAGATCTCAACAATCCCCCTGTAAGGGACAACGGCCTATCGCAGGATCATTGATTTACAGCCGAGTGGAGAAAAGCAGCGTGAAATGAAGTGCTTTGCCCAAGAACACAACGCACGCTCGTTCCGGGAATCGAAACAACAACCTTGCCTTCGTGAGTGTAACACTCTCAATTCCAACAGACAGGATTCCACTAAACCCACTCACGGAGCAGCTGATGATAATAAACAGGATAATGGCATAAGTCACCCACCCACTCAATCCACATTGAAATTCATTTACATTAATCAAATTCTATTCCTAAATGTTAGTCCCAAAAACCATTTGAGTCGTGAAGCGAACTTCTGAACGGTTGTTGTTGATGATGGTGTTGAAGCCTGACAAAGCAGACCTTGAACCAAATGAGCCCCGGATGTAGAAGGAAGCCTCCATTATCTGATACTCTCTTTTACTTGTTTCAGTCATTTGACTGCAGCCATGTGTTTTTTCTTTATATTAAAACATTAATGTAAGATCCAGGGATATTTCAGCTCTATTTCTAGCCAGTGAAGCAACCATACGGAGCCTTCTTTATCGAGCGAGAATTGCAGTTGTGACAGTCGAAACCTTTGAAAGTGATTCTATTGTACCCCCTTTTGTTTTGTGAGATTTTTTGGCTGCTATTACTAGTAGATCATCTGGACTGAAAACCTTTCCTCCAGTTCCTTGGTTAATTTTCGTCAGAGTAAAAAAAATCCGTTAGAATATCTTTATAGTAATATTGGCCTGTATAAGTGTTGGTTGGTTAGTTGGTTGGTAGATGTCTTCAGTCACGCTTTAAATCAGATAGAGAGGGAGCGAGAGAGAGAAAAAGAGAGAGAGAGAAAAAGATAGAGAAAAGAGAGAGAGCGAGAAAGAGAGAGGCAGTAGAGGAGAAATAAAGAAGGAGTTAAGATAAGAGGTACAGGGTGGTTGCAGATACTAGGCTTGGTGGCACGCAACAAATAAAAGAATGCTACACTGACAATGAGAGAGAAAAATCAGAGACAAGGAAGACGAAGGGAGAGAGAGAGAGAGAGAGAGAGAGAGAGAGAGAGAGAGAGAGAGAGTGAGAGAGAGAGAGAGAAAGGGGGGAGAGAGAGAGGGAGAGAGAGGGAGAGAGAGAGAGGGAGAGAGAGAAAGGGGGGAGAGAGAGAGGGAGAGAGAGAGGGAGAGAGAGAGAGAGGGAGAGAGAGAGAGAGGGAGAGAGAGAGAGAGGGAGAGAGAGTAAGTTTTGAAGTAGTTATGGAAGCAGCAATGTAAATGAGAAATAACGACAAGCTGTTCTCAACAGACAAAATACAACAGCGATTAGCAAATTCGTGTTCGAATCTGCTGGAACGTATTGAGAAAGAATATTTGTGATTATTGTATTTATATTTATTTGAAGGTTATATGTATTTTTCTTTGAAAATTGATATTCATTTCATCATTTTTCATAAGCACCAAGAAATTTCATTTATGTTAAATAATTATTATTGCATGTATGGCACACATGCAATATTTCTAATGTTCTCCACGTTGACAAAAGTATGTAGGATTCATTAAGTCCTTTGCTATTAAGCATTATTTTCTCTAATATTAATTCCCTAACTCGGCAATTGAAATTGTCCTTGTTAAAATTCCACACAGGCTCGCTTGGTCATTCACCATTCTTGTAACCCTAGAGATTACAGTCTTGAGTCGTAGAACTCATAATCTTTTCTAGTGGAAGTACAAGGCCTCAAATTTGGGGAAAGGAATTAAGTCGATTACATCGATCCCAGTGCGTAACTGATCCTTATTTCATCGACCCCGAAAGGATGAAAGGCAAAATCGACCTTGGCGGAATTTGAACTCAGAACGTAGCGGCAGACGAAATACCGCTAAGCATTTCGCCCGGCGTGCTAACGCTTCCGCCAGCTCCCACCTCACACCTTCATCGTAGAACTCCTAATACCGCTTATCTGGTTTTATTTTGCATAAAACTGACAGAGGACAAACCATTCCCCATGGAATGCGACACCGAACCGTTGCAAGATTCTTCGATTGCAACTGAGTGGACTTAAGAAACGTGAAATGAAGTGTTTTGCTCAAGGACTCAACGCATTGGATGCTCCAGGAATCGAAACCTCGGTCATGAGTGCATCGCCCTAACCACTATAGAATACCAGTTAAATACTGAGGTCCATCTAACCGACAATTTTCCTCTGACAAAAATAGTGTGAACTGAGGTCAGAAGTAGAAAAACTTTCTAATCCATAATCACTATTGGTTTTTAACATTGTTGCTGATGTAGACGTTTTAGTTGTTGATGTTGCTGATTCTGTTGTTAATCTTCTGAGCAATTAATTACCGCTAATTGAAGATTGAAGGGAATTAGAAGTTAGCAAAATATATTTTGTTTTTGTACATTTATTTTCTCATTTTATATTCTACAGATTCATAATACGCAAACAAATATAATTTATATATGTGTGTGTGTGCGTGTGTGTGTGTGCGTGTGTGTGTATGCGTGTGTGTATGTGTGTGTGTATGTGTATGCGTGATCGCACGCACACATATATATATTCATACATACGTATATACATAAGTACATACATAAATACATGCATATGTACGTATTCATGTATGTATATAAAAACATGTATTTATATACACACATAATTGCATGAACACATGCATAGACACACGCGTGCGCGCACACATACACACACACATCACACACACACACACACACACACACACACATGTACACATAGACATGTATGCCAATTTCATGGCTGGAAGACAGAATGAGAGCAGCACCATCAAACTCCCTCGTTCATCAAATTCCAACTATTAAAGAGGGATTAATGAAGTTGTAGTAAGAACAGTTGGCGATGCTCCAGCATCGCCACATTCCTTCAGCTGCATCTAATACTAATAACTACAGATATATCTATATATGTATATATATATATATATATATATATATATATATATATATATATATATATATATATATATATATATATATATATATATACATATATATAGATGTACGCATACGCGCACAGAGAAGAACAGGGAAATACACTGATGTTACACAAGCACATACAAACAGAACCACACATAGGTGGACAAGGCCACTCAAACATAAATCGAAGCAAACGAATACACACACACACACACATACACACACACACACTCACACATGCACACACATGCACACACACACACACACACACACTCACTCCAAAGCACAAGAACACGTTAATCCTTCCATCTCTCACATTTCCATTCCCCCTCTTTATGCATATGTGTGTGTATACGTGTGTGTTAATATGTGAAAGAGAGAGAGAGAGTGTGTATACAAAAATACATACAGTGTGTGTGTGTGAGAGAGAGAGAGAGACAGAGGAAGATGGATGTGTACAAATGAATATCTATGTGTGTGTATATGTATGTATGTATGTAGATATGTATGTATGTACAGAATGCGATGGATAAATTGTCGCCAATTTATATCTTTAATTTCACGCATGCACACTGTTTGTTTTTGATTTTGCCGACTAGGGCACCGTCTGTGAGAACAATAGCACCATGACGCAATTCGCTCTAACAAAAATTTGGAAACGACTTGCTGCACGGCGTCGGAAGCTCCAATACGAACATTTCAGAATGTTTGGGTGTCAATCTAAGGACAGTGCAGAGAATTCGGAAAGAGTTGGAGGAATCTAATGGTGATTAGGAAGGGACGGCAGCTCGGAAAACTTACTCTGGTTGGTCTGATAAGAAAACAAGTCCTGGACTTGTTGGTGAGATCGAGGCCATGATTGACAACGATCCCTCGAAGTCAATCAGGTCCATCACCAGGGATATGAAAGTGTCTGAATTACTTAAGAGGCAGGTAGTGCATGAAGACATTCGGTATTCTTCATACAAGATGAGAAAGGACCGATTTTTTATCCCAAGCCATCAAGGATAAGAGGAAAGACCGCGCTACGAAGCTTTTGAACAAAATCAAGAATCCCCTACAAACGAACATGCGTTGCTTTTTCGCAGACAAGAAAAGTTTCTGCCAGGATCAGATGGTGAACACACAGAACAACCGTTGGCTTGCTGTGTCTCCAAAACATGTACCGAGAGTGATAAAAAACAAACATCCACATGGTGTTTGGAATGATCACTAGTGATGGCCATCTTCTCACATGGCCTCACACTCAACACAGAGATATACATCAAGTGCCTGGAGGAGTTAGTGCTGCTCTGGGTCAAGAAGGTAGCTGTTGGAAGACCCTATGTCTGACAACAGGGCTCTGTACCATGCCTCACAAGCCATGCTTGTCAGACAATTTTTACGACCACATTACCCTTACATCTAGCCACCTAATTCCCTAGACTGCAACTCCCTTGATTATTATTTGTGGGGTGCAGTTGAGTGAGAGACCAACAGAACTCCTTGTAACACCAAAGATGAACTGAAGGCAAGGATTATGGGTGCATTCACCAACTTAAACAAGGAGACCGTCCAGAAGAGCTGCATGAGATTCCGAATTCGTCTGGAGGCCGTGGTTGAAGCCAATGGCGATTTTATTGAATAAATTTACTCTTTAGTATTTCAAGATATTTTTATGCAATTTTGGTAAAAATATCTGGTAAATGAGACTTCAATGTTATTCTCATTTTTGCATAATTTAGACGATAATTTATTCACCGCACCCTGTGTACATGTAGTGAGAGGGAGAGATGGGTGTACATATGAATATACATTTGTGTGATTTTGAAAGTGTGTGTAACTATTTATATTTTGGAAGTTAACAATAAATGCGTATTTGAATACACACACACACACACACACACACACATATATATACACACACATATATATATATAGATATATATATACATGTCTATATATATGTATATATATAAGCACACACACTCACACACCCTCTCTCCCCCGACACACACAGAAAAGTAAAGTTGTATTAATTGCTATTGTTAGTGTCCATTCAACTGGGAATATATTATTCCACACAATTGTTCAATTAATTTCATTTCTGTTTTTGCTTCAATATTCATGTGTGAAAATTCAATTAGCGTGTTAACAAATGGTTTGTTAATCCTGGCACGTAAGCAGCTATACTTAGCGAAATCGTAGAGGGATCATAAGAAAAGGTAACAGGGATGTTTTGATCGAAATTATGATATCACGACGTACAAAAAGGAATACGCTGAGCAGCTAATAAGTTCCATTGCAGAGCTATTGTTGAGCAAGGACGAAAACGAGCGAAAGATCTGGAAGAAAGATATATTTTGGAATGCAGCAATTTTTGTCAGTTGCGGCTCTTAGTGTGACTATCATGTGCGGATGTTTTCACGGCATATTATGCCTTGCTGTGTGTATGCAGTGTATTTGTATTTACTTATGTATATATTTGTAAATATATATGTATATATATAATGTATATTAATGTATGATTGCGTATAGAAGAATAATTGTAAATTGTAAAGACATAACTGTCACCACTGCTACTACATGAACCTGAAGATTGCATAGTTTCATGCATGAAAGTACTAGTTCAATCAGAATGGACATTTAATATTCTATCATTTCATTATATTATATTATCTTATATTATTATAAGATTGTAAATAAAACGTGAAAATCAGACTAAGCTGGAATTTCTTTGAGTAATATACAAGGTGTCCACAAAGTCTGGGTACATGGAGTAAATAAAATCATAACATAAACAATTAAATGAAAGAAATAATAATTTCTTAAAGTAATGTGTTAATGCCCATGTACCCAGACTTTGTGGACACCCTGTATGTATATATATATATATATATATATATATGTTTGGAACTCGAGAAAAGTCTTGCATATTTTTACTGTTCCACTCACAGATTTCACTTGTAATGTACGAATTCGCCAGTCAATTTCTTTTTCTGAAAATCCCAATTTATCCAGATTCTGCTTTAAGCATTTACTAGCAAAACATAATGCTTCAATTATTATTGATATGAATATGAATTCATAGTCTGGATATAGAAACTGGAGGTTTCAAATCAGTTGTCCATAGACATCCTCTTTTTCTTTGATTTTCAAAGAGATATCTATATCTGCAGGACAGCTAACCTGTATGTATGTATGTATGTAAGTATGTATGGATGTATGTATGTATGTATGTATGTATGTATGTATGTATGTTGATGGATTAGTGATACAGTAAACTATATATATATTAACCCACCAATATACATACTCCAAATTCATAGTACTTCTACTATTAATTATCGTCATATATTAATCCTGTTTAGATGTTGAGATTTCATAAACTATTTATTTAACTACATGTTTAATAAAGTCTGTTATATTGCACCCTCGATAGGCCGCTAGTGTTTATGATATTTATTAATTGGTCAGAGAAGAAAAACCAGCGGTTATGGAAGTTTCCACAGGCTGTGGAACTTGTGCGAAGTATATTCGATATCGCCCTAGAGTGCAGAGATGAGCTTGCTAGAAAACACCCAAGAGCTATGTGGAGAAGGTGTTAAATCCGCCGGAGGAATAGGTCTGTCAACAAAAGATAAAAGCTGTTTCTTTGAGGGCATCTGCGCAATAACCGCATGCACTTTTACTCAGCAGGGCAAAGTTACACTACAGCTATTGTAGGAAGTAACAATTGAAGCCTTGATCACGGAGCTGTGAAGAGTGTTCTTGTTTTTTTTTGTTTTTTTTTCTTACCACAGAACCATGTTTTAACTGTCATCCTTATAAATATTCCATTCCGATACCATTTTCAAAAACGGTTCTCTCGCACATCCACCAATCCCATGTTCATTAACTTACACTAGACCCACTAAATATGTAAAAAGACGTGGCCAAAATATGAAACCCACACCTGTACATTCGTGAACAGGCTCTCAGCAATACAAATTCAGGCATTATTACCACCGGGCCAATTCGACTGCAGACCTTTGCAAATGAATGGGTGTGTTGGTGGGGTGATGAGAAGTAGAGCGATATATCTTCAATCTCACTAAAAGTGACTTAATTTCCGCTGGTTGACAGAAAGCGAAGGACGACTCGTTGACAACTTTTAGGCAGACACTTTTAGTTTATTCGCCAACCTCTCACTAAGACACACAGCCTGGGGCTGAACTAACGAGTTTTCTGACATCTAGATAAGGCAGTTTACTGCTTGGAAATGTGTCATTTGCACGAGTTTATTTTTCGCTGTCGCAATTAAATTGGCGCTTGTTAAAATAATAATTCTTTCTACTGTAGGCAAAAGGCATGAAATTTTTGTGGGAGGAAATAAGTCGCTTACATCGAGCCCAGTGTTCATCTCTTACTCATTTTATCGACTCTGAAAGGATGAAAGCCAAAGTCAACTAGGGCGGAAATTTGAACTCAGGACGTAAAACGGACAAAATGACTCTCACCATTTCGTCCGGAGGGCAAGCGATTCTGCCTGGTGGCCGCCTTAACAACAATGACGACGATGATGTTAATAATAATAATAATAATAATAATAATAATAATAATAGTAATAGTAATAATAATAATAATAATAATAATAATAATAATAATAATAATAATAATGAAAACATTTATAATTAACGTGTGATATGAGAGGTTATACCGCTGGCTGGACAGATTTCAATTCACACCTGTATGGCACATTGGAACATTGAAAAAAGAGGGACCTGTGATTAGGAGATCCCTGTCCTGGAGTGAGTTGTTGGGATGAGATAAAAAGGGGATTAGCACAAACACAAGAACACCTCAATCTTCTCATCTATCACTTCTTTCCTTCTCCCCCTCTTTATATATATATATATATATATATATATATACATGTATGTGTGTGTGTGTGTGTGTGTGTGTGTGTGTGTGTATGTGTGTGTGTGTGTGAGAGAGAGAGAGAATACAAACACACACACACACACACACACACACACACGCACACACACATATATATATGTATGTATGTATATATTTCTGGGAGAGTTAGAGGTTGTGCACCCATTGTTAACTGTTTATTATATGTATTAACCCTCCTAACCACTTAGACCCTCTGAAGAAGCCTAGAGGCACACACATCATCCAAACTTTATCTGCCCATCCCTACAGAATACTGAAGAGATGGAGATGGCATGGAGCATTTCTGGGCAGAAACGGCTGTAAGGAACTGATCTTTTGCTCTTTTCTCTAATATTAATACACGTCTGTGTAACACATAGTTACTACATGTCTATGTTTTCTTCTTTCTTCTAATACTTTGTAATGCTTTGGAATAAATAGACACACTGGAATGTCTACCGGATGATGTATGTCGTTTTGTATCCTCTCCATTTTCTTATTATATATATATATATATATATATGTGTGTGTGTGTGTGTGTGTGTTTGTGTGTGTGTGTGTGTGTCTGTGTGTGTGTCTGTGTGTGTGTGTGTATGTTTGTATGTATGTATGTATGTAAGTAAAAGATGAACGTGGTAAGGTTGGCAGACGGGTGGGGGTTATTGAAGCAAAGACATCTAAGTGGTCGACAGGCCCTTTTAGAGATGGCAGATGTGAATCGTAAGACAGAACGGAAGAAGCTGACGAAGGAAATGAAGAATGTTGAGTTACTCGCGAATAAGGTAAGGTGGCGCCGACGTAGTCATCGGTGGAACAACTACCTTGGAATCAGTGAAACGGGTGAAGGTTTGTGTCTGAAGGTGACCAACAAATAAATTGCTAAAGCCAGGATAAAGTGGAAGCATGGGAGTGAGAGGGAGTTCTGCGAGATGAGAAATTGTAGGGGTGCAGCGTTCAAGGATGGCACGACGATGCTAGAAAATATGAATGAGTTTTGTGGGTGGGTAAGAGTGTAATGGAACTTAACTCCTATGGTAAAACGCAGCGAGGGCAGGTAAGAAAAGCAGTAAGCTAATTCATTACTTGTTAATGGTATTCTAATTTAATAGAATCAAAATATATTTACAAATAAATATGACTTGAACCACTGATGCTGGCTACATTATGTCCCAATTGTTATTTATTTGTTTTTCTATTTTTCAATCAGTACAGGAAATGTAACACACTTCCATTCTCTTCTTATACCAACGGTAAGTCATGTTACTGAATAAGAACATCTCAACATAAAATGGTTAACAGACTCATTCACTACACTTAACTATTTCGGTAAACATAAAACACGCACCTAATACAATAGCAAAGAGTACACACGTACAAACAGACATATGTGTATGTATATATGTATGTATGCAGGTATATATACTGTGAGGTATACAGGAGTTTCCAGATATATGCACAACAAGATAGCTAAATAGAAAAATGGTAATAGAAGTAGGCAATTGGATAGATAGTATATAGATAGAGTCATGCTTAGATACATAACGCTGTAGGATTTGTTGGATAGAAAGAAAGCTGAGATATTTACATAAAATGGAAACAGAATAATCCCCGAGAAAAAAGGTTTATAAAACGCACCTTTGATCTCCCTCTCCACCTCCACACACACATACATACACAGCTCATAACATTGTCTTTATTTTACACGGAATTTGTACTTGGAGTTGATACATATTTTAAATTTTACATATATTTCATCCATACGTTATTCTCCCTTCTGCAATTATTGTTAAAATATTATCCTACACAATCCAACATTAAGCAATATTTTTCAGGAAATAGCGAAAGAAAATAAAACTAACAAAAACAGGCTAGGCTATTTAGCTAGGGCTTTGTCGTGCTTTAATGACATAGTTTATGGAAGGCAAGAGAAAAGAGAGAATATATCAAAATAAATGTAATAACGTTCACACTGAATTGAATGTGTTTGTAGCTGAGTTAGCCATAGGTAACTTCATAAACATCAAAACAGATTTGCTTTGACGTTTTCGAGATCATCAAAATGGCGCCCTTGTTGGGAACTACGCGTAGACACAGACACACACATACACACACTCACAGGTATGCTTATATGTATATATACACGTATATTGATATATGCATATGTATATTTGCATATATATATATATATATATATATATATATATATATATATATATATATATATATATATATATATATATATATATATATATTTATTTATTTATTTATATATATATATGTATGTATATATGTATACATATGTATATGCATACACATATACATGTAACAGAATGGAACAAAACACAGAAAAAGAAATACACAAACGCAGAATTCAAAAACCAAACCGCTATAAAACCTAAAACCTGCGCCATTCCCTCATCTTTGTGGTAATTCCAGATAGCAGTAAATAAATAACAAATATAATAAAGATATAAATAAGAGAAGAAAAAAAATTATTCAAAGCTTGTCGGAATTGGTCTGAATGAGAGTTTGGTAAGTTAGACGAGAGTTTGTGTTATTTGGTCTCTTGATGTGGATATAGGCAACTTGTTGAATAGAATGGAAAAACAACGAACGAGAGAGAGAGAGAGCGAGAGAAACAGAGAGAGAAAGAGAGGGGAGAGAGAGGAGGGTGGGGGAAGTTCGGACAGGGAGTATGGAAATATGTCATCCAAGACCACGTTTATCGATTGTTTGATTAGACATATTAAGCGATTATATGTGTGTGTGTGTGTGTTCTTGTGTAGATGTATATATATACACATATATACATACATACAGGCGCGTGCACACACATATATGTATGCATATGTGTACTTATTTGCTAACTTTATTATTTGTATGAATGTATGTATATGTATATATATATATATATATATATATATATATATATATATATATATATATTTACATATACATAACACTACATAAACACACACATACACATACACATATATGCATACATCTGCGTGTGTTTACGTGTAAATGCGCGCATAATATCAAACGTATCTCCAAAGTAAAAACATTAGCACATTAACTCTTGGAAGGTGAAAGACACACGCACACACATACACACAAACACACACACACACACACAAACACACACACACACACACACACACTCATTTGGTTGTCTTCATTCCGTAGTTGCGAGTGGGATGTTCGTCATGTCGACGTTGCGATGCCATGATGGAAAATTCACCACAATACATATACACAAACATAAATGCATGATATACATACATACGTACATTGATATAGAAAAACATATACACCGTATATATATATATATATATATATATATATATATATATATATATATATATATATACATATATATATATATATACATATGTATGTATGTATATAGTATATACGCATTCATGCATACGTAAATAAACATAAATACGTCTTTACATAGAGCCATAGGTGAGCGTTTATATACAATCAAATAGATTGTCCATAATACAGGAATCAGTTTGGTCTCTCTGAAGACATTTCAACGAAAATTGCTTTTATCTCCAGCTGGAAGTGAATACGGACATGACATTTTTGGCTTATCTTCAATTTGATGGGCGACATGGTTTGGTTTGGTCTTCTCTGCCGCATAGAGTTCCATGATTTCAGGCCGTGAGGAAAGCTTTACTAAGCAAAAAGCTATTGGACTACATAAAACTGACAAAATGATGTAAATAACTAACTAACAAAGGCCCTTTGTTACACTAAAACAGCGATTGGGAATGCGCTGTTCTTGTGATAGTGGTACGGTGCTTCGCAAAATAGTGACGAAGCGGGAAGAAAAAAAGTAAACGAGAGAGAATGTAGAGAGAGAGAGAGAGAGAGAGAGCCGTGGGGACAAACAAACAGAGAGAGAAAGAGTTGTGTGACTGTAAGATGGGAAGAAAGAGAATGAAAGAGAAAGAGAGGTGAGGGAGGTGCGAATCATAAAAGCTTCACCAAGTCAGGAATCTATTGACCATTTTTGGAACTACGTTCTAATAGAATGGTAAATAGTAACTTCAGAGAAAAGATTTATGTTCATCGTTGTCTCCGAGTTGTTCTTGTCGCACCGATGTTTACTTTTGGTACTGTTTTCTTTTAGTTCGATTTTAGCATATATACATATATTTATACATACATACATACATACATACATATATATATATATATATGTATATATATATATATATATATATATATATATATATATATATGTATGTATTTATACATATATACGTACATATATGTATTACTTACATACATATACACATACATGCATATATATATATATATATATATATATATATATATATATATTTGTGTGTGTGTGTGTGTGTGTGTGTGTGTGTGTGTGTGTGTGTGTGTGTGTGTATGTGTGTATGTGTATGTGTATGTCTTTTTTATATGTTCATGAGAAGCTTTTGTTAGACTGAGTGTGTAAGTGAAGTTTTTTGTCATTGTTGATACTGAAGGAATATTTCCATGAAGAATTGAACATTAACGCAACTCCGTATATGTCTATATTTTGTGGCGCGTGGCTCAGAGGTTAGGGTGTGGCGCTCACGATCGTTGAATCGTGCGTTGGATTCCCGAATTGAACTGCGGCGTTGTTCTTTTGAGCGAAACACTTCGTTTCATGTTGCTCCAGTGCACTTGGTTGTAAATGGGTCACACTTTGATGGACTAACCTTCTGATTAGCGGCAATGTTGCCCTCCTCGCCAAGCCCGCCGAATGGTGTCATTCCAAAGCTAAATTGATGGAAAGCACATTGTGACCAGCGATGTGTTACCTCCAATAATTCGGACGATCGCTTGATTGCGTGATATATGTATACATAGTTATAGATTGTGTATAAGCCGTAGACTTAGAAGCACACACATACACATGCATTTATACACACACACACACACGCGTACGAACACACACAGAGTAGATAAATATTAAAATGGTGGTGTAAATAATTATATGAAAGAATTCTTAATTTACAATAGATCAGAAAAGATTTTATAGAGAGCTGAAGGTTTTGCGAGGTTACACGCGGCATTTCTCGATCTTTTGTCTCACTTCATAAAGATCCAGCTGCCGCCTGCAAATGAATATCTCACTCGGTAAGATGTGCCATGATGTTGGCAAGTCTTTCAGTGCCTATAATACAAATTGCGAAGAGAATCAGACGCTATTCTGAATCCTCTACTATTTTACCCAGGTATGACTAGAGCAAGAGAAAGAGACTTCACCAGTACTCGACTGATTCAAGAACTGAACCCAGAACATTATGATTCCGACCCGAACACCATAATCAGTGGAGCACATTCGTAGAACGCACACAGAGACAGACAGAGACAAGCACACACCATTATACACATATATACACACATGTATATATATGTATATATATATATATATATATATATATATATATATATATATATATATATATATATATATATATATATGCATATTTATATATATATATATATATATATATATATATATATATATATATATATATATATATATATATATATATATGTATATATATATAAATATATCTTTATATATATATCTTTATATATATACTAGCAGAAATACCCGGCGTTGCCCGGGTTAAAGGGAATAATGAAATCTAAAAACGCCGTCTAGACTACGCATCATCTTTATATATAGAGATGTATATACACACACGCACCCAAACACACGTATATTTATGTATATCAATATAAATATATGAAAGTCAATGAAGTTTCGTAAAAGAAGGTGATCATGTACATACTTTCTTGCTGTTGTGATTATAACACCTCATTGTAAACTATGTTCCTTGTTTTCCCTTGTGGAGCATATACAAATAGGTTTTTTGTTGCTGCCCACTCTTGAGCAGCCAACATACAGTTGTCCATGTGAGAAGCAGGGCTCTTCCAAGAGAAGACCAGCTACAGACAGTGTTTGACCCTGATATTTGTTTATGGACATGGCAAAAGTCACACGAAGGGGGAATTGTAGTCTTCTGAATGTAAAAGGAATGTCTGCTCCTGATGGAGTAAGAGGAATTCTTGGAATAAAGACGTCATCCCCTTTTGCACATCCAGAAAGAATGGTAGCCTCGATAAGGTGTGACATCATTTTCTAAATAATGCTCATCTGTTATGTTCGGGTTAAAATTTCATCAACATCAAAAATATATGAATTTTCATGGGAGTTATGGCCGTTATGCAAAGAATATAATTTCCAAATTTCATAAAGATCCATTCAGTACTTTTGACGTAGTTTTGGATAAGAAAACAAATGACTAATGTGTGTGTTTGTGTGCATTGTATGTGTGTGTGATGGGTGTATATATGTATAGATATCTGTATGCATGTATATATGTATATATGTGTACATATTACATGTACATCTATATACATATATACATCTACACATATGTATACGTATACATGTATGTATAGATCTATATATATATATACATATACGTGTACATCTATATGTATACATATACATCTCTCTCTCTCTCTCTGAAAGTATCTGTCATTACAGTATCGAAATGGTGTACATATACATGTATATGTATACATATACATCTCTCTCTCTCTCTCTCTCTCTCTCTCTTTCTGACTCTCTCTTTCTCTCTCTGTGAAAGTATCTGTCACTACAGTATCGAAATGTGATTGTTTCGGTTAGTGGAATAGTTTCATTTTTAAAGTGAAAGTATTTGACATGAGTGTTTTTGTTTCACTTTTGACACGTAATACTTAAATAGTGGAGGAGACATTATGTTGCCGTGTGCTCGAACTCTGCAAGAAGTTAATAATTTTTTTTGACTAAAACACAACTGGAACCCTAAGTAAGGCATGTGTAAAATTTGAATGAAATTGGTTGCGTAGTTCTCGAGTTTTAGGGATTCACACAGACAGACAGACAGACAGACAGACAGACACACACACATTCTCATTTTTATATATATAGATAATATATATATATATATATATATATATATATATATATATAAGATAATATACTCAGTTGGGTTCAAGTAATTATATAGATAATCTCAGTATCTTTCTACCTCTACTTCGGTATCAATGTTTGTATTCGTCTATAGTTGCTGTGTATGCATTTTGACCCGACCCACTGCCTTACCACTTAAGTGCCTTGTTCACCTGAATATTTACACACACACACACACACACACACACACACACACACACACACACACATATATATATATATATATATATATATATATATATATATATATATATATATATATATATATATATATATATATATGAGGAAAGACATAAACAATGGTCATTTTATATTTTTCTTTATTGTAGCAAATTTGACTTACAGCTGTTTCCAGTATTCATTAGAGGTTCATTATTGACAGATTCACTCAATCGGACCATTGATCGGGTGACAAAAATTGAACAATGTAGGAAAGTAATGCTACTTTCGTCAGTGACATTAATTTTCTAAGTCATTCAATTATCAACAGATCAATGAACCGATTGAATAAACCTAACAACAATGAATCTCTAATGGCTATTGGAAACGGCTGTAAGTCAAATTTACTCTAATAAAGGAAAAATATGTAATGACCATTATTTATGCCTTGTCTCGTATACCACTCTGTGTAAAAACCAGTATGACTGAAACACAGTCGTGGATTTACGTATAGGAGGGGATGAATTATAAACTCGAACCCTTCTACAAGAATGGGTGGAGTTCTTTATTAATCTGAACAATATTGTTAGACTGGTGTATTAACAGAGAGCTTATAAAGTATTTTGCCTGTCACTAATAACTATGTTATATATATATGTGTGTGGACACGGAATGGGATCGGCGTTGGCAAAAATGCTACCGTTCCTGAGTTTGAATGGGATCATATGGCATGGAATAAAGAAACATCTGAGGTGCTGTTCTCTCTCTCTCTCTTCTCTCTCGCTTTCTCTCTCTCTCTCTCTCTCTCTCCCTCTCTCTTCTCTCTCTCTTTCTCTCTCTCTCTCTCTCTCTCTCTCGCTCTCTCTCTCTCTCTTATACTGGTGATGAACATCCGGAAAGCTATTGAGCTCATCAAAATTGTTAGATGCATCTGGTTTGGAGTGGAAATACAACAGTGGATCATTTTATCTTGAATGTTTGCGGGAGCGCTAAAACTTGTGCAAGTGGGTTAAATTGGTGCACAAATGACGATCAGTTTGTAGAGTTGCTAACAAGATCTGAGAGATGACCATCAATCAGTTTGTCAGATAAACCACCTCCTTCAGATGACCATCACTTATTAATCAGACATCATATTCTCTCCGGGGAACAAACCCCGTTGAGGTTTGATCGGATATAGATAAGACAGGCAGAGAAGAAACAAAAAAACAGAAAAACAAAAAAAACAACAGGACGTCTGTAGTTTGGAGGGCAGGAAATTTTGTGTGTATGGAACAGCAGCATTCTTCTAGATGCTAGAGTAGCAATTCTAGCGTGTAGCACTCTCCGTGATACGTATGTCTGCATTCGTCCATTGTTGGTCTACAAAGTGTGTCTGTTTTGTAGTAACGATATCCCATAGATATGTGCGGTTGCGGTGCTTTTTTTTTTCTTTTCTGCTTTTTCTTCTTTCAGTGATTGGACTCCGGCTGCGCTGGAAGAATTTTAGTCAAACGAATCGGCCCCAGTATCTTACTTTGAGCCTGGGGGCATATTCTATCGGACACTTTTGCCAAACCACTAGGTTTCGGAGGCATAAACACATCAACATCGGTTGTCAAGCGGTGATGGGAGACAAACACGTGCGCGCATACACTCATATACTACTACTACTACTACTACTACTACTACTACTACTACTACTACTACTACTACTACTACTACTACTACTACTATTACTACTACTACTACTACTACTACGGCAATCCGTCGGTTCAGTCCCATTGCGTGGCAACCTGGGCAAGTGTCTTCTACTATAGCCTCGGGCCGACCAAGGCTTTGTGAGTGGATTCAGTAAACGGAAACTGAAAGAAGCCCGTCGAATATATATATATATATATATATATATATATATATATATATAATATATGTATGTATTTGTGTCTGTGTTTGTACTTCCACCATCGCTTGACAACCGATGTTGTTGTGTTTATGTCCCCATAGATTATCGGTTCCGCGAAAGAATCTGATAGAATAAGTCCTGGAAACGATTTATTCGAGTAAAGGCGATGCTCCAGCATGGCCGCAGTCTAATGACTGAAACAAGTGAAGGCTAAACGATAAAAGATAAATAATTAATAATAAAAAAAAAACAGGTTCCTCCCTTCAAAACAGATCCCCATCTTTTACATGGAACAACAACAACAGCAAACAGTGATGTTAAACCGATTCAAATGACAGACAGTAGAAAGCTGTTGGAGCTTCCATTCTTCATGTTTCTTTCCAAGAACACAAGAACACAGAGACACGTGTGCGTGAGTGTGTGTGTGTGTGTGTATGTGTGTGTATGTGTGTGTGAGCGTGTGTGTGTGTGTGTGTGTGTGTGTGTGTGTGTGTGTGTGTGTGTGTGTGTGGTTCTAAGTGTCCCTTTACAGTCTTTAATTGACTGAAATGTGTAAAGAAGCAGGCTGGCGCCTTAAACGCAGCTTTACATCACTCAAGAAGTGATAGCTTATCGCCTCTCCTATCGGATAGATTCTGTCTTAAATATACGATCAGATTGTTGATTGTGGCACCAGTACAGGTGGTGGTGGTGGTGGAGGAGATAGCCGTGATAATACAGTGAATAGTGGTGCAGGCAGCGAGTGTTGTTGTTGCTGTTGTGGTAATAATAGTACTGTGAATGATGATGGTGATATCGTAAGTATTGTTGATGGTGGCGGTGGTGGCGGTGGTGGTGGTGGTGGTGGTGGTGGTGGTGGTGGTGGTGGTGGTGGTGGTGGTGGTGGTGGTTGTAGTCTCGCTGATTTGCTCCGACGAGCTTTCCAGCCGTGAACATCCTCTCCAATTTTTTTCAGGTTCTATTGATGGAGTGTAGAGTAGTGCTGACGTTGTGTTGGTGGTAGTGTGGAGACCATGAGTAGTGCACCTGATGATTATGGAGTTGACCAAGTGTATATATATATATATATATATATATATATATATATATATATATATATATATATATATATATATATATACGACAGGCTTCTTTCTGTTTCCGTCTATCAAATCAACTCACAAGGATTTGGTCGGCCCGAGGCTGTAGTAGAAGACACTTGTCCAAGGTGCCACGCAGAGGGTCTGAACACGGAACCATGTGGTTGGTAAGCATGCTACGTACCACACAGCCACTCTGGATACATGCATGCAGATATATACATACATATGTGCGTGTGTGTGTGCGTGTGCGTATGTTGCTTCTTCTTCACAAAAGACTACTGTCTTTTTGTGCTTCCTCGTTGTCAATAGCATTTCCGACTTTCCGCCCATGACTTCTCCGATGACTATTTAGTCCCACTTCAGATCTACCTGGTCTAAAGCACAGATGACAGATAAAAGCTGCAACATCCACTGCATTGATTGGGTCACTTTGTGGGGCAGAACATTTGTATACTCCCATCAATATTTTCACACCTGAAACTGACTTCCAAATTTCCCCATATTACCCACGTTAAACCACCTGCTCTTGGAGGGAGGAAGTAGCATAGAGTTGGTCTTTCATGTTGATGCACCCAGCCTTAGAAAGGTGTACACGAATACCTGCTTCACACCTCTTGCACTTAATGTCCTCATCGAACACACCCACACACGCATTCTCAATCCATACTCGAAAGAGAGGGACCAAATTCTATAACCAAAGAAAGAAATTGATATAATTGTGTCTTCTTTACCGTTAAAAATTCTCACATCACACCCTTCAGTCTTAAAAAAGAACAATGTAGTGATGGCGACACAAAAGTCGAGATGGTCACATTAAGAATGTTTGTGGTCATAGACCTCTTTGATCATAGCTAACATAGTTGTTGGCGATATAATCACTAAAAATTTTACATCTACTAAAATGTATTATTCAACAATAAAAAAAAGAAGATTAGTTCTAAATCTCTGAACGAGAAGCATGCAGTAACAGTACTCTAGAGTAAAGATTATTTGCCAACGTAAAGTGGCAGACCTGGTTTGAACGAATACTACTGCTATTTAACCCCAGAAAAAATATCTTTTCCAGCTGGCAATCGACCCACTAACTGCGTCCTTATATTTTCGAACAAGGGAGCTGTTGACCCCACCCAGCTCACAGCAATATCTGTGCACCAATGGTTTCTGGGTTATTTCTCTTCATCAGCACAGAATAATCGCTTGGCTGGAGATAGCAGCACTAGTTCTTATTCGAAATATATAATTTTCAAAGTGACACACAGTTACTGATTTCATAAATTGAAGAACTATTAGTTCTAAATCTCTGAACGGGAAAGTCTCGTAATAACAAATATGGACAAATACAGAAGTAGCAGAAAAATGATGTTTTACGCACTCGCAGGCATGGTGCCATCCAAGTCAGACAGATGAGAAGAGTAGCTGAGCTGGCAGAATCGTTTGCAAGCTGACCAAGATGCTTAGCGGCATTTCGTCCGTCTGTGTGCTTTGAGTTCAAATTCCGCCGAGGTGTACATCGCTTTTCATCCTTTTGGTGTCTATAAAATAATTGATAGATGGTCATTGGGTTCGATGATATCGATTTACACCCAGCCCCGAAATTGCTGGCCTTATGCGAAAATCTGAAGCCAATATGATAGTAGTACAGGAGACAGTGAGCTGGGAGAAACGTCAGCACG
>NC_142928.1:198509731-198522231 GCF_046866305.1 Octopus bimaculoides
GGAATCCGCCGAACTTGTAGGTCATGTACCAAAATTTGAAACCAATTCTAATTTAATTAAGATGTGTATTTAATCAATCATACAACGGTGAGACATCGATCTCAGGGGAAACTAAACTCCCACCATAACTGGACGTAGTAAATACCGCAAGCCATTGTATCTAACGATTCGTTCGAACCACAATCCTCAGACCTAAATTATGGGTGGCCGATCGGCAGAATCGTTAGAGCGTCGCATAGATTACTCTGTGGTAACAGACTTTGCTCTGCGCCATGAGTTCAAGTCCGGCTAATGTCAACTTAATCTTTGGTTCTTTAAAGACAGATAAGTAAAGGGTTCGTCTTGTAAGAAGGTCGGTGGCTTTCCACTCCTGGAATAAATCAGCAGTGCTCAAAGCGGCAGAGAACTGGGTCTAAAAATGGCCAAAACACACCGAATGTCGCAAAGGCATCCTTAAAACTCCACCAAGGAACTGAGAATCCAAGTTAAAGCAAGAATAAATTATTTTAGTTCTATTTGACTTGAAGTTGAACGATATACGAAGAGACATGAAACAAATTCTTAAATTAGATGTGAAAACATGACTATTGGTGTAGTTAGGTCACACTGACAAAAGATTTACAAGGCCTATCGGAATCTGAAGCCACGTTCAAAGAATTACGTTGATAAGAAAAATACACAGGAAAAATACACAAAGATAAAGTTATATTGCTTATTTTTGTTTGGTTCTGGTAAAGGAATACTTTCAACGCTGTAGATTATTAAAAAAATAAGAGTTGTGGGGACTCTTGAAGACGGTTTTGCAGGGTTAGTTAGAGAGAGAGAGGGAGAGAGAGCGAGAGAAAGGGAGCGGAAGAGGGAGAAGGATAGAGAATGATAGAAGAAGAAGGAATAGGAAACAGAAAGTTTTCAGATGTTATTTTATTTCTAGCTTTTAGTACCAACGCCTCGTATTACTGTATTACTTCTATCATAGGCAGACAGCATGTGTAAATAAACATATAGGGGAATGAACGGACGGACACACACACGCACACACACACACACTCCACAAACACATAAGCACACAAACATGCATACACAAACAGTTACATTACAAGGCCGAATCAAAGAAATGAACATTTATGTGACTCTGTGTGTGTGTGTGTGCGTGTGTGTGTGTGTGTGTGTGTGTGTGTGTGTGTGTGTGTGTATAAAAGCGACAGCCTTCGATTTATGTATTCCTATTATAGTACATGTAGAATGAAGAGTCTGTATTTAGAGACATGAGTCTCTGTGTGTGTGTGTGTGTGTGAGTCTACATAGAAGGAAACAGTGCATTCACATCGATTCAAAAATGTGTGTAGTATGCGTGTGGATATAATATATAATACATACATACATATATATATATATATATATATATATATATATATATATATATATATATATATATATATATATATATATATATATATATATATATATATATACGTGTGTGTGTGTGTATAAATATATATATATATCATTATAATCAAGGATAAACATCCACATAGGATTTTATCAAGTAGCTAGAATGTGATAAACCATTTAGGTAAAAATTTAATACAAAATAGCCCAACCAGTATCAAAGTGATAAATAAGGTAGTTTTAGAGCCATTTAGCGTCTATTTCTAGCATGTGGAGTTACCCAATAGAGAGGTAAGCCCTGTTCATTGTGCAAAAACATGAGTGAAGTGAATACCATCAAAAATCATAATAGAAATGTTATGATTTATACAGAAGGGGGAACCTGCAAAGATTCCCATTTAGTGTACGCTGCAGAATGCACGAAACATAACTTGATTTATGTTGGTTATTCAACGGAACAATTAAACAAAAGGTTTAATGGGCACAGATTCGACGTCAGGCACAAGAACAGTAGTTCAACAGAACTTGCTGAACATTTCGTTTCAAGCGGCTGCAATTTTGAAGAAGATTTGAAAGTGCACATTCTCAAAAAATATCCTGAATGTACCCCACTTTCACTTCTCAGAATGTATGAGGAGAAATATGTTTGCGGGTTATTGACATCACGCCTTGGAGGAATGAATAAGATGACAGGAGAATATCATCAAATTTATACAAAACTGTTTGATTGAATATTCTTCTTTCTCTCTTTTTCTTTTCTTTTTTTGTCGTCTTCCTTTTTCTTTCTTTCTTTCTGCTTATTAAAAAACTGACAAAAGCTGATGATGTCATTCTATCAACGTATGGACGCTGATTACTCACGTTCATAGTCTACGTTTGGTTTCTGAAATTTTGAATTTTCAATCACCTTTTGGTTTGAACTTGAGAAAGACAGACGTTCTGTCGAAATGTTGTTCAAAAAATAAAGCATCTAAAATCGCACTCCTCGTCTTGACTAATAATGATAATAATAATAATAATAATAATAATAATAATAATAATAATAATAATAATAATAATAATAATAATAAACGTAAACATAAACGTATCTGTCAAGACCTACCAAAAACTGACAATGTATAAAGATTTTGAAATAGAAATTAGCAAAATGTGGAACCTGAAGACTAAAACAATGCCTGTTGTCATAGATGCCCCAGGAATGATAGCAAAAGGGAATGATTGCTACCTTGTTCAGATACCAGGAAACCCCAAAATGGCTGAAGTTCAAAAGATAGTGCTCATGGGATCTGCCCATATCCTACGTAAAATACTGTCTATGTAATCTCAAAGTTTAAAACAAACTCATAATTTTCTTATGGTTTCTTAAACATTCACTTGAACAAAACTGTACAAATCCAAATATATGGCACCCTAGGCATAACACCAACATGAACTTCTAACTTGTTGTCTCTTGAGGTCTCTTGGTGAGACTTGAAGTCAAATTGTACAAATGCAAAGCAAAAGTCAAACATAAAATAATAATAATAACAAGAGCACTCAGAGAGCGCAAACCTCCGCCAAGGCAACACCAACGTCCTCTCAACGATTAGCCAAAGACGATTTTTAAAATGAGAATATCTGAAATAAACTCGACTGTTCTCACAAACGAGAATACTAAAAATGAACCCAACCGCTCTCAAAAATTAAGTAAAAAATAAGCCAGAAAAATATTACAGATCCTAATGGTGGTCATAGAATGTGAAAGTGGCTGTAGAAAATTTAGCCTTGAGCTCTTGTGGCCAATGAAAGAAATCATTATCCTCCTCCTCCTGTTCTTCCTCCTCCTCCTCTTCATCCTCCTCTTCCTCCTCCTCGCCGTCACCACCACCACCACCACCACCATCCAGGCAGTGACGTGACCCTGCTGCAAGCATTCATCCAGTTGTGCAGCGATCCTTTCATGCAACTGTGCAAAGTTCTTCAGCCAATAACCTTGTGCTCCATCCGGGCCTGGCCCTTTCCAATTTGCTCAAACTTAAAACGTCTTTTACTGTACCCGTGGCTTTCTTCACTTGTGTCCTGTCTACATATCTTACATTTAGTGTTACTTCATCGTTCCCATCAGACATTTTACCTCGCAACATTTCTAAAACCTCCTTCTCTTCATCATTCAAGTCTTGTGCAGTTCTTCCTGCCGCTTGCCCATCTACATCATCTTCATTACTTACTCTATTACTTACTCTATCAGTGTTCTCTGGTTTCCATCTGCAGTTTCCATCTGTTTCATGTCCTTCATCTCTCACCCCTTCATCACCGTTTTCTGTTGCTGCTGTTTCACTGTCCTTCTGCTCATTTTTTCATTATGTTTCTCTGAATTTCTTCAATCTCTATTCCCGTAATCCAGTCGTTCCTACGGATTGCTCTAGCTTGGTCTTTTCTAAAAGATACTTTCAAGGTACCACAATAAAAACAAAAAACCTTCGTGTCTATGAAACTCTAGCTTTGGACAAACTGTTGATGGTGGTGGTAGTGATGGTGCGGAAATTGGAAATAAAAAAAAAGTGATCGATATATTCGAGTTTTACATCTATCTCATTGTTAGAATCACAGAAAACGAAGTAGATCGATGACAATCAATGATAATGATTTCTAGCCAAGAGACAAGATCAGTGGTTACGGTGGATGTGGCGGAGGTGAAACAATCTCTATTGAGTCTAAATTAGTACATGACTGGTACATATCTGACCCACAGAATAAAGTTAAGTGGACCTTGCTTTCACTTCAGGCTCCAAATTACTACTACTACTACTGCTGCTGCTGTTGCTACTGTTGCTGTTATTGCTGCTGCTGCTACGACTACTAGAACTATCACCACTATTACCACCACTATTACCACCACCATCACTGCTGCTTTTCCACGCTTCTGAGATGCTTCTACTGTTGTTGCTCACGATGATGATGATGATGATGGTGAGGAAAAGGGTAGTGGTGGTGGTGGTGGTGGTGATGATGATGTTATTGATGAAATCGGTATGTAGCGATGATGCCAGTAATGGTAGTAAACGTTCTGTCGATGTCCATAACGATGACGACGACAACGACGATGATGATGATGGTGGTGATGTGACTGCTGCTGCTGCTGCTGCTGCTGTATCTATAGCTGCTGCTGCTGATGATGATAGTACATTTTTATTAAATTAATATTTTTTCCTTCTCTTGTTTACTTGACTCCATCTTATCACCAATATGGCAAATTATCTACCAGTTTTGTTTTTCTTTAACAATTCCTTTATTTATTCATCATCATCATCATCATTATTATTGTTATTATCATCATCATCATCCTCATCGTCATTATTATTATCATTATCATCATGAGCGTTTTTTTGTTACTATTGTTGATGTCGTTACTACTACTACTACTACTACTACTACTACTACTACTACTACTACTACTACTACTACTACTACTACTACTACTATCATTATTATGATTATTGTTATCCCTATCACATTATCGTTGACGTTGTTATTATTGTTATTTATTATATTTAACATCTAACTAGAGACCAATCTTAACAAATCTGTAATGTCAGTCAGACTCAATCTCCCTCTCTCTCATTATCTCTGTCTCTGTCTGTCTCTCTGTCTCTCTCTCTCTCTCTTCGCAATTAAATCGACTTCTGTCCATCTCCTTCATCCTTAATTGATTTCCCATGGGTCTTTTATTTTATCTTTTCAACTCACATACCGGATCCCCACCTTTTTTTTGCAACCCACTCTATTTTTTACATCCTCTCTCTCTCTCTCTCTCTCTCTTTCTCTCGCTCACCCCCTCTCTCTCTCCTTCTCATGCAATATCTTCCCTGATTGGTTGACTCCATTTTCTAGAATATCCCAGCTAGATCTATAGATCTCGACTGTGATATGGCGGAACGTTTAAACTAAGATACCTCCATTGATCTGCCCTTGTTTTTCACAGTTCAAACCTCAAAGGTCATCTGCCAAAACACTCTATGTTTTGCATCGTACGTTTTTTCTTATTCTCTCCATGCTGTTTTTTTTTTAAGGTTAAGGGAGCTTCGTTTTTTTTTTCTGTTTGCTGTTTAATTCTTCTTATTCATTGTTCAGTTTCTTATTTATCTCCTCTCCTATTATGTGTTTTTGTTTTTTTACCATCTTCAGGTACTTCTATTGTTATTTCTTTACAAGCCCTGCCACATTCTAAGCAGATTAGTTCACCTCTCACAAAATAATTTGTCTTTATGTGTATCGAGTTTCCTTTACATCTCTCCCTCATCACCATGAGAAACTTTCACCTCAGAGAAGCCTTTTACTTCATTGAGATGCAAATATCACAGATTGGACGAAAGCATAGCGGCATGGTTAAAGCACTTAGTTTGCAACAACGGGATTTCCGGATTAATTCCACTTCACGGTGCCACAAGGTTTTGTAGTCTAGTATCGTGTCCCCAATGGGTGGAGTTTGAGGGGCAGAAAATCTGCGGCAGACTCTTGGACAGAAACTAACTGTGTGAGTCACTTGAAACGAATGTGGCGTATGTATGCTTGTATATCTGTCCGAATGTATATACATACATACAGTATATACATACGCAATACATACATTCATAATACATACATACATACATACATACATACATTCATACATACATACATACATACATACATACATACATACATACATATGTGTGTATGTCTGAGTGTCATTTTAACGAGTTGTATTTATTTATTTATTTATCACCCGACGAGATACATCTGCAGCACCGGATCCTCCTGAACGAGTTGTTGAGTGTCCAACCGAAGAGGAATCAATGCTAGATGTGCCGAAACAACTGTCGTGATTAATAATAAATACTCGCATATTCCATCTTCTGTTTTTCATTTGTTATATATACATATATATATATATATATGTATATATATATATATATATATATATATATATATATATATATATATATATATATATATATATATATATATATATATATGTATATATATATATATATATATATATATATATATATATATATATATATATATATATATGCATATACATGCATACCTACATTTACATATGTGTGAGTATGTATATATGTATGAATGTATATGTATATATATATATATATATATATATATATATATATATATATATATATATATATATATATATATATATAGTTGGAATTTACAAAAAACAAAAGACGAAGACAGGTGTGTAAAAAACAAACAGGTATATTAGTTTAACGCTCGGGAAGGTGAGAAAGTCTTTTACGTTTCGAGCCTATTCTGTCTTTTACTGATTTTATGCTGGAGCACCGTCTCTCAGTGTTTTATGGGTCTCCTTTCGGTACTGTTCTTGGTGAAGAAGCGAGTTAGACGAAGCTGCTCTTCTTTGTGCCTCCTGCCGTGATGTGGGCTCATCTGGGATTTCAGATAGAAATTTGTCCAGGTGCTTTTTGAACACTTCCACATCTACACCTTGCAGGTCTGTTAGCTTCCTTGGGAGGATGTTAAACAGTTGTGCTTCGCTGAAACCGAAGCTGTTGCAATACTGGGTCGTTATCTGAGATGAAGAACACGGTGTCTTTGGTATTATTCAGTGCTGTCCTGTTCAGTGGTTGGTATTGCAGCTTTTAATTCCAAAGTTGGGAACTAGACCGTCCAGGATCTTCCTTGTATATATCACTGCATACCTTTCTCACTGTCTCTCCAGGGAATAAAGTTTCAGTTCTTGTGCCCCTCCCAGTAACTCATCTGTTTCACTGAGTCAATCTTCTTTGTGTTGTGGTGCTGGAATGCCTCAGGTTCCTCCACCAATTTGATGCTCTGCAGTGACCACAGTTGGGAGCAGTCATCCAGATGACTGAGGACAAATATCCTCCATAGGATTAGCAAGGTATCCTTATTTCTGGTCCTGAATGATCTAGGGACCCATTCAGCAACTCACCTTCACAGTGTTGCCATCCTGGCAATATGCACATGAAATATTGCATCACTACTCATGTAGATTCCCTAGTCGCGCACCGATTCCATCTCTGGGATTGCATTGCCCCATGGTCCTATGCATTCCGATTGTGGCCTGTTTGTGGGCCGATAGTGAAGTGCTTGAAACTTATCAGCATTCAACGGCATGTTATTTTCATCAGACCACTTGTATATTACACGCAGGTCACTTTGTAGTTTTACTATGTCACCAGGGTCCTTGACTGCCTGAGATAATTTTGTATCCTCAGTGTAGCTGTTGAGAATGGCTGACTGTATGAGTGACAACATGTCTGAGAGAGCCACAACAAACAATAGTGGTCCTAGTACAGTTCCCTGAGGAACTCTGCTGTGGATTGATGTCACCCCAGAGAGAGAGCACCATTGGTTGGAACTGCCTGACTTCTGCCCTTTAAAATGTCATGCAGCCACTCTCCCAGTTTTCCAGTGATACCACGGTCGAGTAGTTTGTGACATATCAACCCCTGGTCAACTTTGTCAAATGCCTTGGCAAAGTCGAGATTTATCATGTCCACATTTGAATGGTTGAACTGCTGTTTCAATATAATGTTGTAGTAACTGACTGATGCAGCTCCTCCCTGGACGGAAATCATGTTGTGTGTTTGTGAACAAGTTATTCTCTTCCAGGAACTTAATCTGTCACCTTTTGACAATATGTTCCCCGACCTTGCTAACATGTGACGTCAGAGAGATCAACCATTTATTTTTAGCACCTGCTCTACTTCGTCCTTTATGGACAGGACATATGATACCCTCTTTTAACAGTTTAAGAAGTTTCTCACATGCAAGGAAACTCTGAAAAAGTATCTGCAGTGGTTTTTGCGAGAGTTTTCTTGCATGTTTTTAGGAGAACAGACGGAAATCCATTCAGGCCCGTTGCTGAGTTTGAGCTCTTCTCATCAATGGCCGATATTACATCTTCCTCTTTTATCTTGATGTAATCCAGGGTTGCCTTTTTCCCATGTAGGTCTGCAACGTGAAATAAAGTGTCTTACTCAAGGAAACAATGCCTCGCCGGGAATTGAACTCACGGCGTTACGATCATGAGCCGAATGCCCCGACCAATAAGCCACGCGCCTTCACTGTCCATGAACGTATTGCTTAAATAACCACAATCATGGCGGTGTAACGGTATTGGATATACCAATTTTAATTTTATCAATTTGACATATTACACACATTCCTAGAAGCTGGTATGCAACAAAATCAGTTTCTATGGAAACTCTGCAGAGATGATTTTAACAAGTGATTTAATAGCACTACTAACACAGAAGAACACAGAACTGACTTATAAAAACGTTTAATATACTTTGCAGTGTATCGTGGCTGCATAACGAAATACGATGTCCCTGCACGCCATTTTCAGAACAATGCGTTATTTACTTTGGTAGGATCTCTCATAATGTCTCGTTGTGCCTAAAAGCACAAGTACTTATATCGTTTGCAGATGACAATCGTCTGCAACGGTCGTCAAAAGGAAGTGCTAGATCCTGTGATTTCACCCTGCTATTGGTTCCTCAGTGACAGATGGCCAGCAATGCAATAACAGCCGAATCTTCCGTCAGCTATGTATAGAATCTCAGCTTCTATTCAGGCTGTAGTGTCTAAATAGCCAATGGGCTTCTTAAGAAATAATTAATAGAGACCGAAACAGTATTGATACCAAAAGGTTGTCTTGGCCGAAAGATAATCTTCATCTCCAACTTAATGTGGATATTCTGTGGGTAAGACTTGCTACTTTTGTAACACTTATGCCCCCTCTTTTGAGAAGAAAACCACTGCGCAATAAGAGAGCGAGTATAACACATTTGTTCCGTTTGATGTTGCAGAAAGCTAAAAAATTAGTATTTTTCAAATTCTAGACAAAAATCAGCGATGTATTTATATATTGCGATAGTGCGGTGACCTAAAGATAGTCATCAGTCGCTGGGTCGCGTATATACGTTTATTGTATAATACAGAGAGAGTGAGAGAGTGTGAGAGAGAGAGAGAGAAAGAGTAAGTGAAGGGGAATAGACAAAGCTACATTGTGATATATATATATATATATATATATATATATATATATATATATATATATAGAGAGAGAGAGAGAGAGAGATAGATAGATAGATAGATAGATGAATGGAGCGAAAGCGACAGAGGTAGAAAGTATGAAGTTGTTTTAATTCAAACAGGCCGGGACTGTGAGTGTATTCCTCGCGTTTAAAAAATAAATAGAATTTCACAAGGCTTGTGGGTAGGGAAAGGGTTTTGGTGTTTTAACTGCCGTCCATCTTTCTCTCTTCCTCCCTCCCTCCCTCCCTCTTTCTCTTTTTTCTAGTTTTCCGTTGAGTTTTTTTAAAGATTACGGAACAGCTTTTAAGTTGAATGTGTCTATTGATGTCAGCTGGGTGGAAAAGAAAATTCTGATTGGACAGACGAAGGCGTTTAGGAAATGTAGGTCCGGAATGACATCGTATAGAAAAGACTAATATTTAGAAGTGACATTATCTTAAAGGTTAGGTCTTAGTGAGGAAGAGCATGATGAAGTAGCACACTCATAAGAGGCGGAGATAGAACGTAAGTTCGTTTGCCCGAACATGAGAAATTATTGATTTCTCATTGGTTAAAAATTACTGCCCATATACGAATTATGAACTTCGTTGGAGAAATCTTTCACGGGGTTACGGTTCTATGATTCGTGTATGAGTAGTTATAAAAACCCTGATTTTCGGCAAACTCTCCAGTGATCGTTGGATTGCTACTAAAATCCACGACACTCACTCAAGTGATCGTTAGACGGCCACTCAAATCCACGACACTCACCCTTTTGAGTATTGGCTAATATATATACCATGTTCAATACTCAAATCTGACACTATTGAATTGTTGTGTCGGTAGCCAGCTGGAAAAGATGTTTTCTTGGGGTTAAAAAGTAGCAACCTCGTCCTGCTTAGAACTGCCAAGTTGCGTTGGCAAATAGATTTTACTGTAATGTAAAATTGATTTTGTTTTAGCTAAACTTAAAAACAAACATTAAACATGTGTGTATCTTTGTGTGTATTTGCGTTTGTGTGTGTGTGTGTGTGTGTGTGTGTGTGTGTGTGTGTGTGTGTGTGTCTGTGTGTCTGTGTGTGTGTGTGTGTGTGTGTGTGTGTGTGTGTAAAATAAAATGGAATATCAAAGGCAGAATAAAATTGTGTTTTATTGAACTGAAAAACCCACCCGTTTGGAAAGATCTCACCATGTTAGGCCTTTACATGAGTACGGTAGGTTTGCACTGCTCAATCTTGCTGGTAATAAAATTCCACATCTGCAAAGTCCTCTTGAATGTTTGGTATGACAGATTGTCACAACAAGTAGAAGTGAATTAAACCAGTCGCAGCAGCGTCAGAAAAGGACGGTCTGTAAATTAATATGATGCAACTCCACAACATGTAGATTCTTAGAGGCCCAGGATGTTCATATGTGTCGGTTACAAGAGGCATTTAATTTAAATGTAGCCTCGTCACCCCAAGTAATCTTTGTTGGAAAGTGTGATGCTTCTTCGCATCTTACCAATAACTGCTCACGAAATTCCGCTCTTCGCTAAAAATGAGAGCAATGAATGTTCCAGGGATGTAACTTTTTCCAATTGACAGAGCCTGAAAATAAGAGGTTCTCTTGATTTTGAATTTCATATCTCACAACTTCCTTGCGGCACATCTTTTCGTGAGCTGTGGCCACGTATTTTTATCAGGAACTCTGAAACATTATTTTAAACGGAGATTGAGAAATAACAAAGAAATATTTATTGTAAACCTAATCATGAATGATAATGTTATGCAGAGTGTGTGTTTGGTTGAATATACGGACAGGAGAAACCTGGATCCTCATTTAACTTGAATATTTCACTATCTCTCTGTCTGTTTGTCTGTCTGTCTGTCTGTCTGTCTGTCTGTCTATCTATCTATCTATCTATCTATCTATCTATCTATATGTGCGTGTGTGTATGTGAGTGTGTGTGTGAATATACAATATTTTCATATATATATATATATATATATATATATATATATATATATATATATATATATATATATATAATTGCAGCGTGGTAGGTGTTTATAAGCCATTTAAAAATACACAAAAACCGTCAGATTCACATCAACATTTAAATTTAATTTGTCAAAATATTTCCATCGCTTTGAAATCATACTGCATCAACGCGGAATTTTGTCAGTGAACAGGTCGCGGTTTCAAAGCGACGAAAATATTTTGACAAAGTAAATTTAAATGTTGAAGTGAATCTGACGGTCTTTGTGTATTTTTAAATGGCTTGTATACACCTTCCACGCTGCAATTATTTTTGTTTCAGCACACGGTCTCAGGTCAGGTCACTTGCTATGCAAGCACATCTCCGTAATATATATATATATATATATATATATATATATATATATATATATAATTTAAGGGGATAATTATAATCAAAACTATCATCTCATTAGCACTTCATGTAAGAACTTGATTAACGCAGTATCCAGTTAACTGAATAAACATCAGTTTAATCCCAAAAGCTTATAAAGGTGGTTTTTAATGTGTCAAATATTTAAGTATGCACACATAATTTTTTGCTTATTTAAACATGTTTAACTTTTTGACATAAGGGGAAAACAGTTTTATTTATGTATTTATATGGACGAAAATAAAAATATAAAAATACGTTTTCATCGAATAAATGTGTTCGTATCATAGTTTAGCTGAAAATATATTAGTGTAAGTATTCATAAGGTAAAATTGACATACTATACCACAAGAGAAAAGGAGAGAAGTTGAAAAAAAGCGATCACATGTTACATTGAGCCTTTTGTATAGGAAAATGTTTTTGTGTATACAATTTTGTTGCAGCTGAAAGCGGTTTTGTAATAGAAGCAAAAGTCATATCTAACTGACCAGTGTCTGGTTTATGCTGATCTTTAGCTTTTCAAAGTTTTGGGTAATTTTTCCATATTTAAAACTATGTGTGGGTTGATGAATAAATAGGCATGTCGCTTATATACATACATGCATACATACATACAGGCATGCATACATACATACATACATACGTACATACATACATACTTACATACATACAT
>NC_142928.1:198527231-198539731 GCF_046866305.1 Octopus bimaculoides
AAGACACCTGATGAAGGCTGGGGGATATAGCAGCCGAAACGTTGTGTTAACAACAAACAAGATGAGGATAAATATCCGCCAAATGTAAATAATGTAAATAACGTTTATATATATATATATATATATACATTTTCAAAATGTAACCACTTGTGAATCGTTGGCGATTTTTTTCCTCCGTCTTCCTTTTCTGTTGGACTTTCTTTCCTCTGTCTCCTGTTTCTTAAGAAGAAGAGCTTTGCTCGAAACGTAAAACCACCTTTCTTTCCTTCCCTGAGCGTCTGCTAGTACTTTGCATGTACCACGTCCTCGTCTTGTTGTTTTTTGTGTTTGTTCTTCGTTTTTGGGGGATATATATATATATATATATACATATGAGAAGGGATGACCACTAAGTGGACATCCATTATGCTAGAAATAGACCATCTACGGTCAAACCACAAAAGAAAAGAATGTTCTCTAGGGAAATTCAGCACTTAGTGGTCATCCCTTCTCATATGGAAGTAATATGATTTTTATGAATTTTCAGAATTTTCTTTATGCTAGGCCATTAGTTTTGAATTGGTGTTAATTAAATTAATATCCAGTTTATCACCCTTATTATTTAAATTTAAATATATATATACGTATGTATATATATATATATATATATATATATATATATATATATATATATATATATATATATATATATATATATATATATATATATATATATATATATATATATATATAGGCGTAGGAGTGGCTGTATGGTAAGTAGCTTGCTTACCAACCACATAGTTCTGGGTTCAGTCCCACTGCATGGCACATTGGGCAAGTGTCTTCTACTATAGCCTCGGGCCGACCAAAGCCTTGTGAGTGGATTTGGTAGACGGAAACTGAAAGAAGCCCGTCGTATATATGTATATATATGTATATGTGCGTTTGTGTTTGTGTGTCTATGTTTGTTCCCCCAACATCGCTTGACAACAGATGATGGTGTGTTTACGTCCCCGTAACTTAGCGGTTCGGCAAAAGAGACCGATGGACTAAGTAATAGGCTTACAAAGAATAAGTCCTGGGGTCGATCTGCTCGACTAAAAGGCGGTGCTCCGGCATGGCCACAGTTAAAATGACTGAAACAAGTAAAAGTGTAAAAGAGTATATATATAAGCAATGTTAATTCTCTAAATGAAGTATTAACAGTAACTGCACGATAAAGTGTAGTATTATGCCACTTAAGTGTGGCTGACCCCTAGGGGTGGATGTTACTGTTGCTTTTAGCCCCAGGAGGACATCTCCTCCAGCTGGCTTATCGACACACGACTGTGTCCTGTTTGCCAAGGGAAGTTATCCCTCTCACCTCGATCTGCAGCACGAACGTATCCGGATTTCAGGGTTATTTCCCTTCGTCGGCGCCCGATAGCTGCTGACCTTGGTGAGAGAGACAAAAACCTGGCAATCTTATATCTTCTTTTCCAGTGAAATTCTTCACTGATATCGAAAAGGTGAAAACAAGCAATGTTAATTCTCTAAATGAAGTATTAACAGTAACTGCACGATAAAGTGTAGTATATTGCCACTTAAGTGTGGCTGACCCCTAGGGGTGGATGTTACTGTTGCTTTTAGCCCCAGGAGGACATCTCCTCCAGCTGGCTTATCGACACACGACTGTGTCCTGTTTGCCAAGGGAAGTTATCCCTCTCACCTCGATCTGCAGCACGAACGTATTTATATATATACTCTTTTACTCATATATATATTCTTTTACTCACATATATATATGTATGCTGCTATATTTCATGTTGAGAACAATTTAGGTCTTAATAGACACAAGATATGATCTATTTCTAGCACATTAATTGTCCACGTTAGTGGTCAACGTTATTTTTTTAAAATGTATAGAAATATGTATATATATATATATATATATATACACGTACATACACTCACACACACATACACACACACATAAGGATTAGCATATTAAAAGGGATCCGTGGGAAAACTCCTTTAAATAAAAGGGGTTTTTGGTAGTGAAAAGGTTGGGAACGACTGTCCTATGAGAACAAATAAATTGAATTCCCCTGAACGTCTCTAAAGAAAGCAATATCAAAGCAAGAATCTTTTTCCTCATCTTTTCTCGTTGCGGGCCTCAAGTTTACAAGAAATTCTGGGGCCCAAATTCAATTATTTATCTTTATTTTTTACTTCTTTCAATCATTAGACTGCGGCCATGCTGGAGCACTGCCTTCAAGAAATTTTAGTCAAACGAATCGACTGCAGTACTTGTTTATATTTATATTTTTATACATAGTAATTATTCTATCGGTCTTTAGCCGAACCACTAATTTACAAAGACCTAAACATGCCAACACCGGTTATGAAACAGTGGTGGCAGTGGTAGTGGGGGGACAAAGAACTGTCACAACACACAAGCACACACACACATACGCACGCACACACACACACACACACACACACACATACAGTAGACAGATATATATATATACGACGGGATTCTTTCAGTTTCCGTCTACCAAAGCTACTCATGGCCCCAGGTCGTTCAAACTGATTGACAAGGTTTTGTCGCCCTGAGGCTAAAGTAGAAGACAGATACCCAAGGGTGCCATGCAGTGAGACTGAACCTGAAACCATGTGGTTGGGAAGCAAACTCCTTAACGCACAGCCACGCCTGTATTCATTATTATTATTATTATTATTATTATTATTATTATTATTATTATTATTAATAAGGCCGCGAGCAACCAGAACCGTTAGCAAGTCGGGCGAAATGCTTAGCGGTATTTCGCTTGTTGCTACGTTCTGAGTTCAAATTCCGCCGAGGTCGACTTTGCCTTTCATCTTTTCGGTATCGATGAATTTATTACCAGTTGATTACCAGTTGACTGTCCCCTTCCTCACAAAACCCGGGTCTTATGCCTGTATCAGAAACGATTATTATTTTATTTATTTTCTGTTTTTTAACGATCTTCACATCCAGATCTTGACAAAATGTCCGTATCATTAATAATTTTTTCTTTTTCGATTCGGAAAGAATTTTAGAGCCTTTAACATCATCAGAGCCCTTAACAGCTCAAGTAAGACCCACAAATGAATTCTGCTCCGACAATGTCATCGTCGACGTCGTCATCATCATCATCATCAGCAGCAGCAGCAGTGGCGACAGCGGCATCGTATCAGTTCCCACCATCGTCATCACATCCTTCATCGCCGCCAACCATCATTGACGTCGTCGTCGTCGTCATCACCATCATCATTCTCATCATAATTATATTATTACAACTATCACCTGCATCATCACTGCGTTCATCATCATCATCACCACCATCGTCATAGTTATCACAATAGTCACCAATACTAGTAGTAGAAGCAGCAGCAGCAATGTCTTTGTGATGATTGTCCATATTAACAACAGTATCATCGTCACCACCACCACCACCACCACCATCATCATCATCATCATCATCACCATCATCGTCATCATCACCACCATCATCATCATCACCATCATCATCACCACCACCACCACCACCATCATCATCATCACCATCATCACCATCATCGTCATCATCACCACCATCATCATCATCACCATCATCATCACCACCACCACCACCACCACCATCATCATCATCATCATCATCACCATCATCGTCATCATCACCACCATCATCATCATCACCATCATCATCACCACCACCACCACCACCATCATCATCATCACCATCATCATCACCACCACCACCACCACCACCATCATCATCATCATCATCATCACCATCATCGTCATCATCACCACCATCATCATCATCACCATCATCATCACCACCACCACCACCACCATCATCATCATCATCATCATCATCACCACCACCACCACCACCATCATCATCATCACCATCATCATCACCACCACCACCACCATCATCATCATCACCATCATCACCACCACCACCACCACCACCACCATCATCATCATCATCATCATCACCACCACCACCACCACTATCATCATCATCACCATCATCATCATGATCATCAGCAGCAGCAGCAGCAACAGCAACAACAACAACGTCGACGACAACAGCCACGACAACAACAACAACAAAGTCATAACAAAACCTAGGAAAAAGAAAGCAAACTATAATGAAAAGATTGGAGGCTGAGATAAAAGATTTCGATTTCATGAAATAAATATTGCAAAATTATTGGCGCAATTAATGTCTGACAACTCAGCATAACCTCCTCCTCCCTCTCTCCTTCTTTCTCTGACCCTCTCTTTCTGATCCTCCTTTCTATCTATACACTCCCTCTTCCCCGCCCTTCTCTCTCTCTCTCTCCCTCTCTCTCTCTCTTCCCCGCCCCTCTCTCTCTTCTCTAGATTATCACACACTTCACAATCTTCACCGCCATCGATGCCATGACCATTTTCACCACCATCACCACCACCACCACCACCACCACCACTACCAACAACAACTCCTCCTCCACCTCCTCCACCTCCTCCTCATCATCACCATCAATATTGATGTCACCGTCGTCGTCGTCATCATCATCATCACCATCATCATCATCATCGTCATCATCATCATCATCATCGTCGTCATCATCATCATCGTCGCCACCATCATCATCATCACCATCATCATCATCATCATCATCACCATCATCATCATCGTCGCCACCATCATCATCATCATCATCATCATCACCATCACCATCATCATCATCATCACCATCATCACCATCACCATCATCATCATCATCATCATCACCATCACCATCATCATCATCATCATCATCACCATCATCATCATCGTCGCCACCATCATCATCATCATCATCATCATCATCATCATCATCATCATCACCATCATCATCATCATCATCTCCAACATCATTTCTATTCTCGCTGTCATCCCTCCTAACAACAGAAATAACAATACTGAAAATAGTTATACTTACTTTCACGGGTCACCATCTCAGCTTCAAATATTTTTGAGACTTAATTACTGTTGTTAATTACTTAGACATACCATCTGCCTAAAAGATCAGTAGTTAAGTCAGTGTTAACATATCAATGTGGTCATCATCAATAAAGCTGTCAGAAACAGATATAACGGAGAAAGGAATACAGTTTTTTGACATCGGTTTATATCGATTTTTAATATTGTTTCAAAGTTTCGCTCATAGCCAGAAATATCGTGGTGGGAGGTCAGTCGATTAAATCGACCCCACTGTCGAAAAGTAAAGTAGACCTCGGTGGAATTTGAATTCAGAACATAAAGATTGAGCTCTGCTTGAAACCGCTCGAATACTCCGGATGGTGATCGAAAACTAAGACGTGTTACCTTAGTTTACTGGTGGTGAAGAGCTGACACCGTAGTACATCTCCAGCGTTAGAAGCTGTGCAAAGGCAATAATAATAATAATAATAATAATGATGATGATGATGATGTTGATGATGATGATGATGATGTTGATGATGATGATGATGATGATGATGATGATGATGATATCAGAGAGTGGCGGAATCGGAGACTAGTAAAATCCCCTGGGATTTCCCAATCCAAAGAGCTCGGGCGCTAGAGCATAAGAGACCGGACCTAGTGGTAGTCGACAAGGTGCACCACATATGCTATATAGTTGACGCTGCATGCCCCTTTCACCCACGAAGGCGAAAAGACAGACAGATACAACCCGCTTAATTTACGAAATAGCCCGGCTATGGAAAATGAAGATGGTGAAGATAGTGCCAATTATTGTTGGGTCCTTGGGAACAGTATCAGAAGGCATCATAGGGAATATAAAGGAAATCGGAATAGAGTTCCCAGCAGAACTGTTATAAAAGGTTTGCCTCCTTGGCACGGCCAGAATAATCAGGGAAGTATTAGATATCTGAAAAGAATGGATAGCATGGTATGGTAGGCTGCAGATAGTAAGCCCCCGCTACGCATGCAAGATTCCAGGAGCTCCAACAGAACCTGTGATAAAGAGCAATAATAATAATATGTTTGATCCCCCTCAGTTTAGTAATAAAGAAGGTATCAGTTCAGAAATAGTAAGCGAGACATTAGCCATTTGCTCCACATGGATTATTTGAAATTATGTAGAAAGCAACGATTTGAGCAGACTAATGAATGGTATGAAGATGAACCTGTGAGACTTTAACATTCAGGTTGACACAGTAAGAGAAGCTAGAAGGCCTGATTTGGTAGTAGTAGTAGTAGTAGTAGTAGTAGTAGTAGTAGTAGTAGTAGTAGTAGTAGTAGTAGTAGTAGTAGTATATATTCGCCATGATAGATCGCTAGCCACTACACATTTTTCTCTCCTTGTTTCTTGCTGTTCCTTTCTGTGGAAGAGCGTAGGCTCGAAACGTTAAAGATTTTTTCAATTCCCGAGCGTTATACTAATACATCTATTTGTTTTCTACACCACCTGTCTTCTTCTTTTGCTTTTTTGTGAATTCTCCCTATATATATATATATATATATATATATATATATATATATATATATATATATATATATATGCGAGTAAAAATAAATACAAAAAAGGTGGGGTTTTTTGTATGATTGTGTATAGAGGAATATATTATTTTGCTTAAAAGAGTTCCAACACTGTCTGTTTTTTATGTTTTATTTATATTCCTGCAGAACTAATGTGGGGTATAGAATATGGAATATACAATATATAATATGATATACAATATACAATATAAAATAAAATAACATAAAAATGGATGGCACCATGAAAGAAAGTATTGAATGTAGATGAAATATTGAGTGTTCAATATAAAGGATCAAATATATAAATATATAAATATAAATATATATATATAAAGGCGAGTCGAGTTTCAGGGCTATTTCCCTTCGTCATGGCCGGTATGACAGACTTTAACAGACTGTGGACAGTCTGTTAAAGTCTGTCATACCGGCCATGACGAAGGGAAATAGCCCTGAAACTCGAGTCGCCTTTATATATTTATATTTATATATTTGATCCTTTATATTGAACACTCAATATTTCATCTACATTCAATACTTTCTTTCATGGTGCCATCCATTTTTATGTTATTTTATTTTATATTATATATTGTATATTATATTATATATTGTATATTCCATATTCTATACCCCACATTAGTTCTGCAGGAATATAAATAAAACATAAAAAACAGACAGTGTTGGAACTCTTTTAAGCAAAATAATATATATATATATATATATATATATATATATATATATATATATATATATATATATATATATATATATATATATAAGCATAAGCATATTAAAAAGGGGCCCTGAGAAAACTCATTTAAATAAAAGGGTTGGGAACCCCTGACCTAATGCATATATATTTATTTCTAAATCACTAAAAACCTTTACATCAGATGTTAAAACATTTTTCTAGTTTTGCTGCACTTCATCCAACGCTTCTGTACCTACCATACAATCAGAGCAGCGCCATGTTAAATGTTCGGCTGCTAACCGTTTGTGTCATTGTTTATGAAACATAAACTAATAATGCATCGACTGCAAATGTAATATTCTATAAACACTGACAAAGGAAACATAATCAGTTCCATCAAATACAATATATTTCAGGTGTTTGTTTCTTTGATATTCGAGATATTAACAAACGCATTAATCCAAACAATATGAGAACATAGACTTTAGAGCAAGGATAATTAATTTCTGTTAAAAACCCTGCCCAAAATGGAACAGGAGTAATTAACTCTAGTTAAGAACTCTGTCCGAAAGAGGGGAAAGATAACTAACCCCATCCAAGGGCAGTGAAAGTTCTAGACCAAAGTTCAAATTCTTTCTTACTCTAGGCACAAGGCCCGAAATTTTTGGGGAGAGGGTCAGTCGATTAGATCGACTCCAGTACGTAACTGGTACTTAATTTATCGACCCCGAAAGGATGAAAGGCAAAGTCAACCTCGGCACCAAAGTTCAAATTAATTAAGGGTAGAAAATAGAATGTACATCTATATTTTTCTTTATTAAACCTTTTGAAAAATTTAAATTTAAAAAACCGCGGGAACTTACTTGCCAACCTAATACATCCTCGATTTTGCAATGATTTCTTGTATTTCTTAAAATCAGTTCCGTGAATCTTTACACCAGACAAAATTCATCATATTCCTCGTTTATATCTTCTTTCCCTTCTGCCAAAATTTTTTGAAGGGAGAATCTTAATTTAATCAGAATATCAGAAACATTTCCAACTTTTCATATAACTTCCTAATTTCCAGTAACAGAGATTACGTTTGTCGTCCTTAGGGTCCATCAATTCATTTTCTCCGCCCCCAATTCTTAGGTTGGTTCTGGGTTTAAAACCCCCAGGTACCTCTTCCATAGGATCCCATCAGAATCAACGGTCATCACACTTTCCGTTTGGGGTCAATACAAATACTAACTTGGTGCCTGGCCCGAATACGACCACCAAACATTGCATTATGAAAAGAGTTCGAGAAAGTAATTATACCACATTGTCCATCGCATGGGTTAACATCGGAAGAGTTCGCACCTTAGGAAAAGGAGACCATTCAAAACATATATTGCGGCCCCCCACTGGCAATAAGACTTGTTCTGCGAGGTGTGGGGTGAGAGGAGAAAAGATGCGTGTCCCAGAACCTTGAAACAGGTGAGGTAGGAACAACTGTTAATGGCCATTACTGTTAGTTAAGAAATTATTGTTATAAATAAACTTCAGGCGAAGCGGACTTCTGAAGGTCTAATCCATAGTTTCTCAATGTGGGCGCTACCCCCCCCCCCCCGCCCTCGGTAGTCGTTGAAACGGTCCAGGTGGACGCTGGTAACTAAGGATACGGTGGAGGTAGAGGAAAAGGAGGCGTTGGGAGGAAGGCAGTGAATTGGGGGACGCTATGAATCTATTATAATATTAATATAGTATTATATACAAATTATATAATATTATATTAAATATCAAATGATTCATAGAATGAATTAGTAAAGCAGAAAATATTTATTTCCATTATTTACATTTGACAGATATTTATCCTCATCTTGTTTGTTGTTAACACAGTGTTTCGGCTGATATACCCTCCAGCCTTCATCAGGTGCCCACGGACATATGGCGTAGTGGTGAAGAGTGCGGGCTACTAACCCTAAGATTCCGAGTCCGATTCCAAGCAGTGACCTGAATAATAATAATAATAATAATAATAATAATAATAATAATAATAATAATAATAATAATAATAATAATAACAACAATAATAATAATAATAATAATAGCATCGAAAAATACCTTAGGAATGAGAACCCAGGTTCGAAATTTCCCCCAAGACACTTGATGAAGGCTGGAGAGTATATCAGTCGAAACGTTGTGTCAACAACAAACAAGATGAGGACAAATATCTGACAAATGTAAATAATGTACACAATTCCTCTTCTCTTAAATATAGAACTGTAATATTTATTTCATTTTTGGATTGGTTTGCAAGATTCTTTATGAGTTCGTGTGTTGACACAACTGAAAATATTTATTTATACATAAAAATAGAGGTGGGGGCGCTGAGGGTATTATGTGGCCATGAGCGGGGTGGAAGCCCCAAAATTTGAGAACCTTTGTTTTGTAACACTGACAGCCCAGTCAAGAAGAAACCGTGTTCACAATCGTACCACGCACACAACTATCTGGAAATAGATATCCAAACAGAAGTGAATACGGAAGTGGGGGGAAAATTAAAAAATTGATTCTATGATGAATGGAAAATAGTTATCGTTATGTGGCTTTCAGATGTAATTATTTTACATTGTAAATGCTGAAATAATCAATAACTGATTGATCATTTAATATTTAAATGATTATTAACTATTTGATTGATCATTCAATATTTAATCCTATCGAGTCTTTGGTTGTACACCTGAAATCTATCGTCTTCTCTCCCTCTTTCTCTTTTCCTCTGTCTTTGTCTCTAACTCTCGGTACATGCATATAGATGTATCTACATACATACATACATACATACATATATATATGTATGTATGTATATATACATGTGTATATATATATATGTGTGTGTGTGAGTGTGTGTATGTGTATATATATATATATATATATATATATGTATGTACGCATACAGATATATATATTATATATATATACACACATATACATACATACATAAATACATATTCTTTTATTCTTTTACTTGTTTCAGTTATTTGACTGCGGCCATGCTGGAGCACTGCCTTTTAGTGGAACAAATCGAACCCCAGGACTTATTTCTTGCAGTACTTACTCTCTCGGTCTCTTTTGCCGAACCGCTAACTTACGGGATGGTAAACACACCAACATCGGTTGTCAGGTTATGGTGGAGGACAAACACAGACACACAAATACACACACACACACACACACACACACACACACACACACACACACACATATATATATATATATATATATATATATATATATATATATATATATACATACATAATTTAATTTATATAAGGGCATTACTATACAATAATGCCTCGCGCTTAGAGGGACTCTATAAGTCAAAACTACTAAAATAAGCACATTTGTGCTTATTTTGTGCAAATGTGCTTATTTTGGTAGTTTTGACTTATGGAGTCCCTCTGAGCGTGAGGCATTATTGTATAGTAATGCCCTTATATAAATTAAATTATGTTTATGGGAAAAAATGATGGGTTTTTTTTTCCTTATGAGGTTTTTTCACGCTAACTACTTGATAAATTCTTATAAAGTATTTATCCTAATATTATATTATATATACACATATGTATGTGTGTATGTGTGTCTACCAAATCCACTCACAAGGCTTTGCGGCCCGAGGCCTTAGTAGAAGACACTTGCCCGAGTTGCGACGCAGTGAGACTGAACTCGGAACCATGTGGTTGGGAAGCAACTCCTGCATCTCTCTCTCTCTCTCTCTCTCTCTCTCTCTCATATATATATGTATAATGCATATGCACGTGGTTTAGATAAATGGTTTATGTATGTCATTTCTCACAATGCGAAACAAAAACTGTATTGCCCGTGCAGATTTAAGTCCCCTTAGTTGGTTAACCTTGCACACTCGTCTCCCGGTGTGACCAATCGGTCTGAGAGAAACAAATTGAATGTATCGAGCAAGGACATAATGGATATAATTAAATATAATATTTGCTTAAACAGTAATTATCAATTGATAATAAAACGATCACAGGAGTTTCTCAACGGAATTCAGAACATAATACGTCTGTACAACGTAAGTAGTTAAACAACACATACCTAATAGATTTAAATCCTTCATGACAGTTTGCCTAAACAACTCAACAACACCTAGCGTAAATACCTTTCTATGTCGTATTTCCTTTATACGAAGTGATTTCTTCGCTCGATGAATGATATAACTCTCTAAGCAGAAATATAAACAGACAAATAAATAACATACCATAACCATACTAATATTAGCAAACAGAAAAAGAAGAAAAAAAAACAGAAAAATGATGGCGGATATCATATTCAGCTGAGTAGCTCTGTAGAATGACAAGCTGCCTTTCAAATATTGACAATTTCGTAAGCCAAACGTAATTCCTGGTCTAATTATTTTTTATATTCATATTAATTAAACTTCGCAGTTTCAGAAAAAGAAATATTTTTTCAAGTCAACTTGAAACTGAATCCTCAATCATGGACTGAATTTGATTCGTTTAAATGTCACCAGTTGATCCATTTCCAGAGCAATTCTGATCTTTGGTTAGAATTAAGTAATATTTGGCTTCGTTTATAAAACCATCAATTCCTTATTCTGCATCTGAGAGAAAAGAAAAAGACAAAAAACAAAAAAAACAAAGAAAAAGACAAAAAAGATCAGGATTTCATTTCTTGAAATATTTTTTAAAAAGTTTTAAATATATTTTGTTTAGATTTTAGGTTTTGTTGAATAATTTTTTAACCGTAAAATTTCATCATATTGATGTTTTGAAATTGTTTTCCATTTATTAAATTTGTTTCATAATTTAATCGATTTTGGTTGAAAATTTCATATATTTGATGAAATACAGCGGTTGTTGAAGGTTTTAGTGAAAGGAAAAAAAGAAAATGGAAATTAGGAAAAAATATGGGGAGGGAAAAGAGGAGAAAAAGATATCTTGGGATAGATAGAGGAGAAAGTGAGAGTGTAAGAGAGCTATAATGGAATAAAGAAATGTAAAGAATATTAAAAGGATTTTCGATATATGCAAAACCCTTCCATATAATTTTGAAAAAAGAAAAACCCAGAATAGATGGATGGAGATGACAGGTAAGCTAACGATGTGGATAGGGAAAACGAAGGACGAGTATAAATCAGGCTTAAGATGGAATATGAGGATGAAAAGAGAAACAAAACAAAAAAATTTTCGTTTCAAAAATTTTTAAAGCAAAGGACTTGATGGTTTTATTATTAAAATACAACCATTCCAACAGTAATACCACTAACATTACAGCAAATACCTTATAATAGT
>NC_142928.1:198544731-198552231 GCF_046866305.1 Octopus bimaculoides
ACACACACACACACACACACACACACACACACACACACACATATATATACGACTGGCTTCTTTCAGTTTCCATCTGCCAAATCCACTCACAAGGCTTTGGTCGGCGAGAGGCTATAGTAGAAGACACTTGCCCAAGGTGCCACGCGGTGGAACTGAACCCAGAACCATGTGTTTGGTAAGCAAGCTACTTACCACACAGCCACTCCTGCACCTGCAATGTAAAATTTTCGGCTTGGTACGTCAGCAACACCCGAACTCACAAACTTCTAAACGACACATAGACTAGCATTCTAATATTACCACCAACATATCACGCTGCCTATGTGTATGTATATATATATACATACATTCATATATATATATGTATATATATATATATATATATATATATATATATATATATATATATATATATATATATATATATATATATATATATATATATATATATATATATATAATGCGAAAAGCGATGTATCACCACCAATTATGGAATAACGCGAAGACCAGACAAACTGGTGGAGTTGGAATTCGCACACCACTTGCCGTTACAAAGCTCCGACAGAGATATGCTGAAGGCCATGACAAATAGGCTGAACAATTCGGGAGCCGAAGTAAAGTTGTGGATTGGCGTCTAAAAGACTAAAGCCATTTTAAATGGTGGAGTCTAAATACAACTTCTCTATCTAAGACAAGACAAAATTCGGTTCGTCGTAAATTTTACATATCTCAGAGGCTGTCTTTCCAACGGTGTTCATGCAGAAATTAAAGTCCAGCATAGAAACAGCAACGTCAGTAGTCCAAGACCTTCATAGGGAATTGAGATTGAGGGTCATTGATAAGAAGATAACACTGCAGCTGTACTCATCTATTATATCAACAATTATCTACGCCTGTGAAACCGGAAAAAATACGGTGAAGGCCTCTCAAATGCGGGACGGTCATTTCTTACCGGGACAGAGTCGGAAGATTACAGGAGACGCTGACTAAGCATCGGTTACGGTTTACTGGCCATGCGCCTGGATTACTGTAGGAGGCACGTGCTACTATCATGGTGGAGTGAATTCCGAAAGGAGAAAGATGACCAGAAAGAAGACAAAGGAAGACGTAGCATAGTATGTTCCGGGACGCCATGATAGCGACAGGGGCTGACTCGATTGGAGCTAAGAGAAAAGCATATAAATGGGATGTTTGGAGAGGGCTCGTGGCCCGTTGTACTGCCTGGGGGATCTAAGGGATAACATACATGATTACATACAATATATACATTATACATACATGCATACGTACATGCACACATATAGATAAATAGCGGTGATGTATGTTCTCATCCACAAACACACACACACACACGTATGTATGTATGTATGTATGCATGTATAGTATGTGTTTATATGTACAATATTTATGAATATATCAATTTTTCCCATTAGAAATTCACAATAACTTTCTATGAATCTCCAGACACCGGACCGGTATTCCGGATAAATCCTATCGTGTCATGTGTGCGTGTGTGTATGATGCGTGTGTGTGAGTGAGTGTGCGTGCGTGTGAGTGTGCATCTGTGTGCATATATATATATACACACATACACACACATATATATTTATACAAATACATAGGTATGTATATGTGTGTGTCTGTGTGTGTCTGCATACACGTGCTTGAGAAGAGGAGAAAGGGAGAATGATGAGTTCAATGTGCTTCGTATAAGACGAGCCAATCATTTATGATCAAGAATCTTCCACGTTTAATGTGACAATTGTTATTATCTTTCGTCATCAGACAATTTACACCCTGATATATCTCTCACTATCTCTAAACTTCCACTCCTTAAACACCCACCATCTCCACCACTGTCACCATCACCACCATCACCACTATCATCACCATCACCACCACCAGCAACAACATGCCATCACGAACAGCACCACCACCATCACCACCACCATCACCACCAACACTGTCACCACCACCATCAACAACAACACCACTGCTTCCTTGTTTCCGTATTAAGCAATCTGAGCCCCACCTCCTACAAGAGCACGGTTTCATCTCCACCTCCCCAACGTCTTCCATTTCCACTGTTTATATCACAGATGACCTTTCGCCTGACGCCTGGCGGCTATCACAATTCTCTCTCGGTTGCAAAGTTTTCCTGTAAAATAATAAACAATAATTAATAAAAGGTGTTAATTAAATCAATTTTCCAATGCTGAGATAATTGCTGAAGAGTTTGGCAGAGAATATGGAAAGCTAGTACTAACGATAACTACATGCTTCCCACACGCAAAACTGGTTGTCTCATCAGAAGAACGGAGTATATAAAATAATTTATTGTGCGTGTGTATCTATATGTACAGACACACACATGTATATATATATGTGTGTGTGTGTATAGGGTTTTATTATTAAAGCTGCAAACCATCACAGATATATCACAAAAATCTGCTACTCAGAGTTTCACTTCCCGTTCGTCGGGCAGTTGTGATTACAGGTGCCCGACAAACGGGAACGTGAAACTCTGAGTAGCAATTTTTTTGTGATATATATATATATTCCACAATGTTTGATTTTGTGTATGTGTGGTAGTTTTCTGTGTGTGTATGTGTATATATGAGTGTAACTCTCTCTATTTCTTTTATATAATCCCATAATGTGTGTGTATATATATATATATATATATATATATATATATATAGGTAAGTGGTAGGTTTGCCTCGATCCTTCAGGGGTAGTCTGAAGCATCCAAGCAACCAGGGAATGTTTAAATCCGGAGGCACTCCTGGGGATCACCTGTATGGGTACCGTCTTGGGAAGAGAGCATCCAGAGGCAGATAATATATATATATGTATGTATACACACACACTCACATGTATATATATATATATATATATATATATATATATACATACATACATACGCATACATGCATTCATACACAGGTGCTGCCATGTCTGTCGTAAAAAAATTTCCAGTTCGGTTCCACTGCCAAGCTATTTGGTATCTTTTTCTATAACCCCGAGCCGACCAAAGCCTCGTGAGTAGACTTCGTAAACGAAAACTGGAAGAAGCCCGTGGTATTGTATGGATATTCATATTTATGCAGATACATTTACCGCATGTTTCCAGTTTCAGTTCCACTGCGTGACACCTTGGGCGAGTGTCTTCTACAAATGCCCCGGGTCAACAAAAGCCTTGTGAATTAGGATTTGGTAGTCGGAAACTGAAAGAAGCCTGTTGTGTGTGTGTGTCTGTATGTGTGTGTACGTGTGTGTGTGTGTGTGTGTGTGTGTGTGTGTGTGTGTGTGTGTGTGTGTGTGTGTGTGTGTGTGTGTGTGACTCACAACTGGACAACAGCTGTCAACAAATCTGATGAGGTCATTGTTGTTACTCATCATACACATAAGTCTTTCTAGCATGTTTGCCACAAGGATCCCTCACACTTTCCGCCTTTTCGCTATATCCGTCTCTCGTCTCCTTCATCGGAGAATTCCGGTTACATCGCTCTTTCATGACAAGTGTTGATGGCGCTTTCCAAGTCTATCTCTCCTCTCTCTCTCTCTCTCTCTCTCTCTCTCTCTCTCTCTCTCTCTCTCTCTCTCTCTCTCTCTCTCTCTCTCTCTCTCTCTTTCTCTCTTTCACTCTAATCCAAGCTCTATGAAATTTGATGCGCCACTACTTTCGGCCTTCTGTCCCAATTGTTTCTCTTCTCTATCAACAACACTTTTACTCTTCTCTTCATTACACATCTTCTGGATACACGCATTTCTACGTGGATTCCACACTCCGTACTAACAACCCTGTGAACGGACAACATCTTCCAACACGGTTCTGAGGATAATCTTGTCTCCTTCAAATGTACACTTCTACTAAACACATCAGTAAAAGCGTTGTGACACCTTTCTAAATCTGAATCCCACACAACTGGAACCTTGAAAACTGCCACAAATGCTGGGGCTCAACATCATTGAAGATCCACCCTGGGGAACAAACATTCTAATCATAATCCAAACTGTGCAACAAAGAGTCTGGGAATCCGTTTTCCCCTCCACATCGAGTAACAGACTACAAAGAGAATGAACTACAGCTTCCACATCTAGCATATTGCAGACGTAGCATACTCTGACATTCTAAGCTATGTCTCAAAGAAGACTTTTAAAATGATTGGCATGGAACCACTCGTTAAGGTATTCCAGTATTTGACCGGCAGACGATTTATGTGGTCTTGCAGTCTTGTATACCTTTATTGCAGTAACCGTAACCTTGGGCTAATCGATTAATATCTCCATTCAGGTTTTCTTTACACATTCGTTTCTACTCTCATCAACGATATTGCGTCTCCACGTAAGAAATGATTACTATGCCGAAGGCGGCGAGCTGGCAGAATCGTTAGCAGGCCGGGCGAAATGCTTAGCGGTATTTCGTCTGCCGTTACGTTCTGAGTTCAAATTCCGCCGAGGTCGACTTTGCCTTTCATCCTTTCGGGGGTCGATAAATTAAGTACCAGTCGCGTACCGGGATCGAACTAATCGACTGCCCCCACCTCCCCGAAAATTTCGGGCCTTGTGCCTTGTGCCTTGAGTAGAAAAGAAAAGCAGCGAGCCGGCAGAATCGTTAGGACGAAATGTATAGCGGTAATTCGTCCGTCTTTACATTCTGAGTTCAAATTCCGCCGTGCTCGACTTTACCTTTCACCGTTTCGATTTGTACCTCTCCCGCCTCACCCTAAAATGTCAGGACTTGTGCCTATAGTGTGCCTATAGAATAATTCCTATGCCTACTAGGTACAGTTGCTACCACACCAGAAAGTTAGCATTACGGTAACCACCATGTGGTTCTTGTGTAGCCGAAGAGTTTCAAAGCTTCCAGAGTAACGTAAACCGCATAAATCTTTCTCGTTTCGTAGGACATGCAGAAAGCATCGACAAAGACACTTCTTTACATTATTTACATTATTTACATTCGACAGATAGTTGTCCTCCTCTTGTTTGTTATTAACACAACGTCTCGGCTGATGTACTCTCCAGCCTTCATCAGGTGCCCTGGCGGAATTTCAAACCTGGGTTCTCATACCTAAGGTATTTTTCGATGTTATTATTATTATTATTATTATTATTATTAGTGTTCAGGTCACTGCTTGGAATCGAACTCGGAATCTTAGGGTTAGTAGCCTGCGCTCTTAACCACTACGCCATATGCCCGTGGTTCTTCTAGAACAAACAAATAAAAACCTATTTACACCATTTTAAAAGTGGTGCCCTGTCAAAAGTTTTCTATTAAAATCTCAGCAAAACTATAACTCTGGTCGGTGTGACTAGGTAACGAGAGAAAGAAGGACATCAGCATGGCCACAGTCAAATAACGAAACCAAGTACATTGTTTTGCTGTTACTCACACTGTCTTCTTTTCCTATCTCACTAGTTTTACTTCTAGACATGAAAATATATTTGTTTATAAGATTTTCTTAAATTACATTTGAAAATTAAAATGGCGTTTCCTCGTTGTTGACTCATTCAGTTTTACTAATTCAATATTAACACAGTATGTTTAACGCTTTGCTTTATAGGCTGTGTATGTATGTGTGTGTGTATACAGGCGTAGGTATATAGGTTTATATGCTTGTGTGTATGCTAGTAAGTACGTACGTGTGTGTATATGGATAAATATGTATACACACACACACACACATATATATATATATATATATATATATATATATATTTCCCTATATATATATATATATATATATATATATATATATATATATATATATACATATATATATATATATATATATATATATATATATACATATATATATATATATATATATATATATATATATATATATATATATATATATATATATAGGGTACGTATTTACACATTCATATATATGATCACATCCGCTTAACACTCACATACATACACAGTCAAATAATTTTATGAATACACCTTTAAATATATGTGTATATATATATATATATATATATATATATATATATATATATATACGAATATACACATGTGTATAAATATGTGTATGCGTGTGTCTGTACATATGTATGTGTGCGTGTATTTATGTATATGTGTGTGTGTTTTGTATAATCTTTAATTTAATATTCAATCATTCAGGGTGAGAAGTTTTAATAAAAAGTATTATATTTCTTATGAAAATTAAATCTTTCTCACATTTCAGTGAGAAAAGAAAAAAAAACGCAAAACGTATAAAAAATTATAAATATAAGAGCGGAACAACAATTCTTTATTGTTTAATTCTATTTTATCCTCAGTTGTTTCTTCGTAAACACAATAATTGTCACAGCTAATTATATTTCCCTTGTAATTTATTACTTAATTAATTAAGGGAAACTGCGACGATATTTGTTTTAAATAGTTTTTCTCTTACATCAAAAATTTTATTTTGTCAAACTTTATGTTCAAGAAATCTATTAAATTCAAAAATTGTTTTTTTTTTTAAGGTAAAGCATCTTCAGAAAAAAGTAAAAAAATTCAAAATTTAAAAATGAAAATCAATGACGAAAATAATAAATAAAATCATATAAAAAACAGTTCCTTTCTTTATATTTTCTCCTAACGTGTTATTCAGAAGAAAATCGTGTACAATTTTTATTTATGTATGTTTTTCTTTATTAGTTACATTATTTTTGGTATTTGCTTTTTGTCGTTTATTTTTGTATTTGCATGCATGCTTGTATATGTATGTATGAATTTATATATATACATATATATATATATATATATATATATATATATATATATATATATATATATATATATATATATATATATATATATATATATACATATACATATATATAAAGCTAGAAAGAGATCGAGACAGAGAGATAGAATAATAGAGGGAGAGAGAGGGGGGACAAGGCAAGGTAGCCGAAATATCAAAGTCGCTGTCAAACCTTTTCCTAGTAAAACTTTGATAAACATGAAATTTTATTGAGTAATTCCTCTGTTAAATGTTAAATTGTTTTTATGTATAACATGAGAACATTTACACACACACACACACACACACACACACACACACACACACACACTGAAGGGTTGCTGAAGAGTTCCTGGCGTGGGTAAAAGAAATTACAGGAGGCTCAGTAAATTATGATTATATTTAACATATTCCCCTCTCAGATTCACACACTTATTGCAACAATCCTACTGTTTTTCTAGGCCCTGTAAAAGAACTCCGAAGGCTGGTTCTCCAACCAGGCCCTTCCCGATATCTTTGAAGCCAGGAATTTTTCAGCACCCTCTCGAATATGTACGTATGTATGTATGTATGTATGTCATTCCATTTTATTTCAAGACTTCTTGCCAACAGAGAAAGAACCGTTTTCTAACGTAGATCCAAAGTTCCTTCATTGGAATTTCAACATTAACAACAGGGTATATTTGTACGTACATGCGTACGTGTGTATGTATGTATGTATGTATGTATGTATGTATGTATATGTGCAGAT
>NC_142928.1:198562231-198567231 GCF_046866305.1 Octopus bimaculoides
GGAGAATAAAAAATAAAGGAATACGCACGCGCGCACACACACGTACACACACACATTCACATATATATATATATATATATACATACACGTACATACATACGTATATATATATATATATATATATATATATATATATATATATATATATACATATATATATATACGTATGTATGTACGTGTATGTATATATATATATATATATATATATATATATATATATATATATATATATATATATATATATATATATATACATATATATATATATATATATATATATATATATATATATATATATATATATATATATATATATATGAAGGTTTTGCCATTGAGGCACTCGTGAAGTATGTGCGTATGCAGACATACAGCAAGATAGGTGCCCATATATAAAAGTGAATAGCGTATTGAGGAATCCCTGGTACTGCACTGAGTCTAACAAAAGGGCCTTGTTTCTGTGTTACTACTGACCAGCGTGAAGTCGGCGAAGGAAACCTCAAAGAAACACACACACACATAGACGCGTGCATACGCATATACACACATACATACGTACATGCGTACACACAGTCATACATGCATACACACACGCATACATACGTACATACACACACACACATAGATACACGTATATACATATATACATGCATACATACACTCTATACACAAACATACATACACACATACACACACGTACACACATACACATATACATACACACACACACACACACGTGCATACATACACACAAACATACACATACAGCCAATATATTCATAATACACATAGATATACATGGACGTATAATGTACTTACATATAACACACACACAACACACACACACATGTTTGTGTATATGATGTATACGTCTATCTAAGCCGATGATGTTTTCTTTTGGCTTTTGAAAGTCTGTCAGTGTCGATGAATAAAGGATTTGTTGTAAATTGGAGTGTTTTAGTGGCGTGGTGGTGCCAACATGTCTGTCGCAGCGAATACGTAGAAGACGGACAGAGAGGAGCAGCCGAAGCGATGGTCGGAGAGGAACAGAAAGCGGCAGCTGAAGAGGTAACAACAACGTGCTTACACACACACACACACACACACACACACACACACACACACACACACACACACGCACACGCGCGCGCGCACATACACACACATGCACATTCACGTACGCACATACACACACATAGATCAATGCATATACACATCCATTGTTGTTATCTACAGAAGCTTGTTGAGTTCAAATTAAATTAGTTCCGTAGTAGTAGTAGTAGTAGGAGGAGGAGGAGGAGGAGGAGGAGGAGGAGGAAGGGGAGGAGGGGGAAGGGAGGAGGGGGAAGGGAGGAGGGGGAAGGGAGGAGGGAGAAGGGATGAGGGGGAAGCGAGGAGGGGGAAGGGAGGAGGGGGAGGGAGGAGGGGGGAGGGAGGGAGGAGGGGGAGGAGGGGGAGGAGGGGGAGGAGGGGTGAGGGAGGAGGGGGAGGGGGGAGGGGGTCATGGTGGTGATGGTGGTGACGGTGCTGATGGCGGTGGTGGTGTTAGGGATCTTGTTCAAAACGGGAGCACCAGTTTTCATTAATGTTTTATGTAGTGTTTTTGGTACGGAAAGACTTTCAAACTTCGTATACTTATCTATTTTGTGTTATAGAACAAAAAAAATTTTGTATTCGGATTTATTTCATGTAAAAAATTGTCTTATTTCGATAATTTCAACCAATCACTGACAAGTATTCAGCTGTTTACAGTTACTCCTAAGCGGTGTAAAGCGTATTTAATCTCCATTACTTCTGACATTTTGCAGAGGCAACACACGTGTGTTCGTTTTCCCTAACCCTAACCCTAGCCCTAACCCTAATTGACTTGCTCCTTCCCTCAAAAACCATGCCTTGTGCCTATAATAGAAAGGTTTATTAGCTACTGCCAATATGCTTCAGCCATTTTTTGACAAGGAAATAATAATTTTATCACCGCCGCGAATCGTTTGTTTACGTAGTCAGCACTTAATTTTTACGGCTGAATGGACGTCAGTCATTGGTTGAAATTACAGAAATAAGACAACTTTAACATGAAATAACTTGCGATGTACGCTTTTTTGTTAAGAAGACTAAGAGAAAAAGATGTTTTATATGACACATTCTACCAGTGTCCCAAGTTTCAAAGTGTTTCGTTAAGAAAATACTGGTGCCCCCGTTTTGAACAAGATCCGGTGGTAGCGTTGATGATGATGATGGCAGTGGTAGTGGTACTGGTGGCTATGGTGTTGGTGGTAGTGGTGGTGGTCGTCGTCGTAGTGGTGGCGGTGGTAGTGGTGGTAGTCCTTGTGATGGCGGTTCTAGAGGTATTGGCCGTAGTAGCGTGGTGTTGGCGGTAGAAGTTATTGTGGTGGAGGTGTTGTTGGAGATGACAACGGCGTTGACGGTGATTCGTTCAAGAATTCATTTTAATTATTTAGAGATGGAGAAAGCAATACATCCAACCCGATCGAGGAACCTCTATGTGGTCTCTTGACGTGCTAGACATAACAACCAAATGTCGCTTTAAACACACTGCTGTCTTTAGTCATGTGTAAGTAGGGTTCGATGGTTCGGAAGTTGCAGGGTTTCGAAGAACGCGGAATTACCTCGTAGACACTATTGTTTCCCAGTCTATTCTGACCCGGAATAGTAACACCTGTTAAACTACACCTGCGTGTTAATTAGCATGTCACACAATTTCTTCTGTATAAAGGTCATTCACAGACACTCCAACAGGCCCAGGGTAAATGTGGCCCTTCAGCTCTTTAACTGCTCATCTAAGAGAAGGTAACTTCATACAAAGCCTGCATACTGATAGCTATTGGGCTTGTGTCTTTTGTTGCACCAGACGAATAAAAAATTTGACGGACGTGAGAATGGAACCATGACCAATATAATAAAAGCCTTGCAGCCTTGTGGGGTTAACTTCTTGAGCGTTTAAAAAAAGGCTAATAAAGTAAATCTCTACAGAATATGTTCGGTTATAGGCGCGGGAGTGGCTGTGTGGTAAGTAGCTTGCTTACCAGCCACATGGTTCCGGGTTCATTCCCACTGCGTGGCATCTTGGGCAAGTGTCTTCTAGTATAGCCTTGGGCCGACCAAAGCCTTGTGAGTGGATTTAGTAGACGGAAACTGAAAGAAGCCCGTCGTACATATATATGTATATGTATATATATATATATATATGTGTGTGTGTGTGTGTGCTTGTGTGTCTGTGTTTGTCCCCCCAACATCGCTTGACAACAGATGGTGGTTCGTTTACGTCCCTGTAACTTAGCGGTTCGGTAAAAGACACCGATAGAATAAGTGTTAGGCTTATAAAAAATAAGTCTTGGGGGTCGATTTGCTCGACTAAAAGGCGATGCTCCAGCATGGCCACAGTCAAATGACTGAAACAAGTAAAAGGGTAAAAGAGGTTATTCGACCAATGTGTCGCATCTTAAGCTGTTCCATGGATCATCCAAACTTACTGACTTGTATTTCTTTCGTGGCGTCCACGAGTGGAGAGGTAGTAAGGGTATCTGGGGTTAAACACTTGTTTCCGGAAACAGCCCAGGCACAGCAGATGTGGTTAAGTTACTGTCTTTTCAATATCATCGAGCAACGATGAAAAAGGGCAACAAGCAGCAGCGACAATATTTATAGCAAAATCAAAAGTAGCCACAATTATTAAGTCCAGTGAGTTTTGAATGGGTCAGCGATGGTTGAATTTTCTGAAATCTGGTGAGAATAAAAAGAAAAAAACTTGGACAGCAAAGGAATTCCAGAAATGGTAAGGGGGGGGGGGGTTATTATCTGATAGTGAAGGGAGAAATGGGTGTTTATTGCAAGTTTATGGTGAAGGTGCATGGCTCAGTGGTTAGAGCGTCGAGCTTACGATCGTGATGTTGTGAGTTCGATTCCCGGACCGAGCTGCATGTTGTGTTCTTGAGCAAGACACTTCATTTCACGTTGCTCCAGTTCACTCGGCTGTAGAAATGAGTTGCAACATCACTGGTGCCAAGCTGTATCAACCTTTCCCTTTCTTTTGGATAACACCGGTGGTGTGGAGAGGGGAGGCTGGTATGCATGGGTGACTGCTGGTCTTCCATAAACAAGTTTGCCTGGAATTGTGCCTCGGAGGATAACTTTCTAAGTACAATCCCATGGTCATTCATGACCGGAGTGGGGGGGGGGTCTCCTATGACGTAACGAAACACTATTAAGACCAACCAAGAACTTAACTTTTCAACTTTTCTTACGTCGATGATGTAAATATCTGATGAGGACTCAGCATCGGGGTCAGAATAATAAGAGAAACCAGAAGGGGAAGATGAAAAATTATAATATTGAAGGCCACCTCTGTGAAATAGTTATTTTGCTTCGTTTGGTGAGGAGGTCAATAAGCGATATTATTTTGAAGGGATATTTTTATTTCTTTAGTTTGTCGCCCATAATCTCATGTCACGTTTGCCCCTTCCAATCTTTGTCATACAGTCACCATTAACATAATATATGCAGTGTATCGAAAATAAATAAGAATATCAATGTGAAAATACGAGATATCAATGTGCTGAGGATCAAACATAAGTCAATAAGTGGTGATTATTTTAAATATTCCGATAAGTATAGCTAATAACGACAGGATTGTTTCCATCTCCTTATGGCGTCACCGGCACAGCATAGACTTCAACATACGCACCGAATTAGTGATTAAGGAATCGCTAAGTGCATAAGATTGTACAGTGGTTGGCGTAGAAAAGCTGCATTCATAGAATAACTGAGATACAATGTGTTCTTTAAAAAAACGTTAGTAGAGCTGATGTTAATATATCAAACGTAGGAAGCATTGAAAAACTAGCAAGAAATAATTATGCAATGAGTTAATGAAGGAAGAAATAATACAAACAAAAGATTAATACTATTACAATTTCAGCAATTAACTGAACCAACATCAAGAATTATGTATAATTTGTAACACAGCAATTCTAACACGGTAATGT
>NC_142928.1:198574731-198577231 GCF_046866305.1 Octopus bimaculoides
TTTGCTTCAATGAATTCTGCAAAATAGAGAATTTGGTAAACTATAGGTCTCTTTTGCTGAACCGCTAGATTACGGAGACGTAAACATACCAACATCGGTGGTCAAGCAATGGTGGACACACACACACACACACATATATATATATATGTATATATACAACGTCGAGCTTCTTTCAGTTTCCGCCTACCAAATCCACTAGCGGAACCATGTGGTTGGGAAGCAAGGGTCTTGCTACACATCCTGTCCTGTTCGTCTTCGTATCGTCTATCTGTCTGGATGTTTCATTGCCGTCTGTTGCGTTCTTGTTTTGGATTAATATATATATATATACCGGAGTAAATACATAAATGTGTAATAAGGTGGAAAAAAGAGTACTAAAATACCAGAAGTAGGGTGATATGCTTTATTTAAAAGCAGCAGAAATATCACAAAAACTGTTACTCAGAGTTTCCCGTTCCCGTTGGTCGGATAGTTTTGTTAGAATCTAACAAAACTGTCCGACGAACGGGAACGTGAAACTCTGAATAGCATTTTTTTGTGATATATCTGCTGCTTTTAAATAATATATATATATAAGCAATGTTAATTCTCTAAATGAAGTATTAACAGTAATATATATATATATATATATATATATATATATATATATATATATATATATATATATATATATATTCATAAGAATGGTACAACAAGGTACCGATATTTGCTGGAGAATAGCAATCGATATAAAAACGACGCTATTGTATAGCTTCACTGCGTATATACTGGCAAAAATGCGTGTGTGCAACAAAACATGAAAAACTTGTCTTACCTTAGGAAGAACATCCGAAAATGAACAACCCAGATTAAGGATAATGCAATACCTAGGTTTCAGACTTTTCAAATACGTTTCACAACGTAAATCTGATTAGTCTTCATCAGTTGCATTTACCTAGACAACATTTCAAATGTTGCTACATCAATGCCAAGTATACTCGCCCGAACGCCAAGCCGTTAACGGAACTGAGAACATATATATATATATATATATATATATATATATATTTATATATAAATATATTTGGATTGACTACACACACACACACATATATATATATATGTGTGTGTGTGTTTCTGTGTATGTGTAGTCAATCCAAACAAGAACAAGCAAGAAAAAACAGCAACGCGAGGACGTGGAATAAGTACTGTGTTATAGCTATTTATATACATATATATATATATATATATATATATATATATATATATATATATATATATATATATATATATATATATCCAAAACATGGAACAAGAACGCAACAGACGACAATAAAACATCCTGGCGGGTTTCTTTCAGTTTCCGTCTACCAAATCCTCTCACAAAGTTTTGGTCGGCCCGAGGTTAAAATAGTGGGTCTGAACCCGGAACCATGTTGTTGGGAAGCAAGTTTCTTACCGCACAGCCACGCCTGCGCCTGTACTGTGTACAAACTTTTCACTGATCGTATGAAAGGTAGAAGACTTCCTGATCTCTTCTCAGCTCCGCTGCTGGTCTGAAGCCGGTGTCGCTGTTCATAACACAAAGGGTAGAGAAAGAGGGGTGGGAGAGGGAGACACCCACACACCCACGCTCACACCCACGCTAAGCTGTAACTCATGCACCAACGAAGTACTGCGATCGATATAGTATGTAGGTAATCGATTCATCTATATTGTAAATCAATATCAAAACAATTGTGAACATAGTTTTACTTCAATGCGAATTCCACAGATCCTTCATTAAATAACCAAACAGCAAATGGCAGTAAATTAAAATATATTTACGGATCATATCAATTAATAGTTTAAATTAAAATATCGGATTTTTACCTATTTTGACATAATCTAACATTGTCAGATAGAAAGATAGACAGATCGATATAGACACATTGGGTAAGAAAGAGAGATTATTGAATAAGCTGTTGAGAAATATATTCTTCATGGCAATGCACTTGTAAACATGACAAATGTGTTCTTGTCATTGAAGAATAACTCGAGACAGAAAATCTAGATATTGTCACATCGGCTTCACTAGTATCTCTCTACAAAGTTGTCATTCGGATCAATATTAAACACAGCGATATCTTCACCATGACGACAACATTAACAATTCTGAAAGTGTTTAGTAATCTATCAGTGTCACGTGAAATGATCTGGTTTGACGTTTCGTCAAATGGAATAGATTTAATTCACTCTCTCCTTATCTACTCGTAGCGTTTCTTTCTTTCTTTTTCTTTTCTCTTTTTGCCGAGTGAAATATTTAACGATTTATTGTTCTGTGCACGATCATAAACTGACCGAATCGACATTGTTTTAAACGTTGTTTGCAGAGATCTTTAAATCGGGGCTACTTTCCAGATTTAAGTGCAGACCATCGTTCCCCTCCCGAATGTTGCAACTGAAACCAAATTCCCTGGTTGGGAAGAGTCTGGCCTCTTTCAGAATTTTTGTTTGAAACTTTGCAAATAGGCGCAGGAGT
>NC_142928.1:198579731-198584731 GCF_046866305.1 Octopus bimaculoides
AGATAGATAGATAGATACATACATACATACATACATACATAGATAAATAGATAACATGATTGAGAGGGATACGGAAAGAAAAAAATGGGAGAGGTTTAATATACACATCTATCTATCTATCTAGCTAGCACGGCATCGGTCTGGCGATCTGCCTGTCTGTCTGTCTGTCTGCCTATCTATATTAGATAGATAGATAGATAACTAGCTATATATACATACATGCACATATATATATATACATATATATATATATATATATATATATATATATATATATATATATATATATATATATATATACACACACATACACACACACACACACACATATATATATATATATATTTTCATCATACCCTTCCATCGTATACAAAAAGAAGAAATGAAAGGCTACAACAGATCATGTAGGCTCAAATATACGTATCAGTGGTGATGGTCACGCCTGGAAAGTCTTTCGCTTCATGTTTCGAAAGACTTTCGTATCAGGACTGATTAAGGGCTGTAAACAAGTGAGAGTATTATGTATGATTTACTGTATAGATATTTCCGTTTTGCCCCCCGCCAAAATAGATTTCTGATGAATCATATTTGCCAAGTGGCAACGAAGAATTATTCCACCATTTTTCACAGTCACAACAACTTAAGGTGTTTCTATAAAATTCTTTATTCTACGAAACTTATACACTTTAGATTCCTTCTTTTTCTTTCTTTTTTTTTTTCTTTTTTAAAAATATTCTTGTATATATTATCATGCCTCCCATAACCTTCCAAACCTCAGAGCCAGTGAATATGTGAATGAAAGAACGAGAACAGTAACATTGTAGCAAACAAGACTGAAAATATTTATTACGCGACGATACAGTAAAAAGGCAGAAAATATAAAGCTGTTCTTTAATTATTTACCAAAATATAGGCGACAAAGTCAGATGGGAAACTGTTAAAAACAGTTCCTGCTTTTATAAGTCTCCATTATGTAACCGAATCTTTCAGCTAAACATCATTGCAATGAGTTTTTATGCTAGCTTGGCTCAAAATGTCTCTAATACTTAGAGAATGTTTTTTTTTGTCGAAACAATGTATCTATTATTCACGATCGTGTGTGATTCCTTTTTTTTTTTACATTTTAACATTTTGTTTGTTTTCCTTTTGGTTTATTTCTGATATTTCTGTTGTTGTCGGTCTTAAATGTAGGAGTATATGTGCGTATGTATGTGTGTATTTGTGTGTGTGTGTATGCACGTATGTATATATATGTATATGTGTGTGTGTGAGTATGTATATATACATATATTTACGTATACATATATATATACATACATATATATACATATACATATATAAACATGCATATATATATGTATGTATGTATGTATATATACCACCACCCACTCATATTTCTCTCTGTGTGAGCGTGCGTGTGTGTGTGTGTGTGTTTGTGAGCGTACGTGCGTGTTTGTGTGTGTGTGTGTTCACTAATGGCACATTCAAGACGTTGGTGTGTGTGTGTGCTTGTGTGTATGTGTATATATAGTATATATATTCATGTATATGAATGTATAGTCACATGCGCGCTCATACACACACAATCACACGCACACACATTGTTCTCTTCTGTTTTGTTACGTACAAATGAAATTCGGGGGTGTTATTTATTTATTTATTTATATTTTCATCTATTATTTGATTTTTGTTTTTGTCTTTATATTTGTTTCTTTTTTGGTTGATTTATTTTTTGACATCAACAGGAAATTCTACTACGATAAATAAATTAACAGACATCAAGTATGTATGTTTGTATATATGGATATATATATATAAGCTAAACTTATATATATGTATATATATATATATATATATATATATATATATATATATATATATATATAAATAAACAATTTCCAGATATACGTATATATTTATAAAACTTTTGAAGCATATGCATACACTACCGTTTAGCAAGCACACAAACATGCACACAGACGTACACGAACGTAGCACACACAAACACACACGCGCGCTGTAGATATTCTCATACCTACCTTCGATAACACGCACACAAACATATGTGTCTGTATGCATATAGATACATACATACAAACAAATATACATACACACAAATAATATATATATATATATATATATATATATATACATAGTTGAAATTTACAGAAAAACAAAAAACGAAGACAAGTGTATAAACAAGAAACAGGTGTATTAGTTTGGTACTCAGGAAGGTGAGAAAGTCTTTTACGTTTCGAGCCTACGCTCTTCAGCAGAAAGGAACACAAGGAAATAAACAAAGGAAGAATAAAAGAAAAATCTTTTGGAGCTAGCGGTCAATCATGGCGATGTATATATGAACATATATGTATGTATATATATATATATATATATATATATATACATGCACATATTATATATATGCGTGCGTATATATATATATATATATATATATATATATATATATATGTATGTATATATAATTTCATACACACGTGTGTGTATATATATATATATATATATATATATATGCATGTGTGTATACATATACACATATATATCTAGTGATAGAGAGAGAGAAAAGTGAGAGAAAGAGAGACATCTATAAAAGAAAACCGCTGATTAGGTGAAATTAACTTCAGATTTATTAAAGTGTTACTATTTATTTGTTTTTGTAATTGCCTTAATTAATTTATGTATTTATTACCGTTAAACCAAATCTTAAAAGATAAATAAAGAGGGATTGTGTTTCTCAAAGGAAATTACTGTGAGCGCTAGTTTTGTTAAAACAGTAAATATTCGTGAAAGGTGCGGGGTCAGGCAAAATCGGGCGCTGTCTTATAAATTAGATCTTCCGTAAATTTAGTTGAGCCATCAGGGCGGGTGAGGTCGTAATAGAAGCCGGAAATCTGGCGGTGCCAGCAAAGGCTTTGCTTAATGAGGGTTTTTTTTACAGTCATCTTCATTTTGCAGTATTTTTTACAGTCATCTTCATTTTGCAGTATTTTTTACAGTCATCTTCATTTTGCAGTATTTTTTACAGTCATCTTCATTTTGCAGTATTTTTTACAGTCATCTTCATTTTGCAGTATTTTTTACAGTCATCTTCATTTTGCAGTATTTTTTACAGTCATCTTCATTTTGCAGTATTTTTTACAGTCATCTTCATTTTGCAGTATTTTTTACAGTCATCTTCATTTTGCAGTATTTTTTACAGTCATCTTCATTTTGCAGTATTTTTTACAGTCATCTTCATTTTGCAGTATTTTTTACAGTCATCTTCATTTTGCAGTATTTTTTACAGTCATCTTCATTTTGCAGTATTTTTTACAGTCATCTTCATTTTGCAGTATTTTTTACAGTCATCTTCATTTTGCAGTATTTTTTACAGTCATCTTCATTTTGCAGTATTTTTTACAGTCATCTTCATTTTGCAGTATTTTTTACAGTCATCTTCATTTTGCAGTATTTTTTACAGTCATCTTCATTTTGCAGTATTTTTTACAGTCATCTTCATTTTGCAGTATTTTTTACAGTCATCTTCATTTTGCAGTATTTTTTACAGTCATCTTCATTTTGCAGTATTTTTTACAGTCATCTTCATTTTGCAGTATTTTTTACAGTCATCTTCATTTTGCAGTATTTTTTACAGTCATCTTCATTTTGCAGTATTTTTTACAGTCATCTTCATTTTGCAGTATTTTTTACAGTCATCTTCATTTTGCAGTATTTTTTACAGTCATCTTCATTTTGCAGTATTTTTTACAGTCATCTTCATTTTGCAGTATTTTTTACAGTCATCTTCATTTTGCAGTATTTTTTACAGTCATCTTCATTTTGCAGTATTTTTTACAGTCATCTTCATTTTGCAGTATTTTTTACAGTCATCTTCATTTTGCAGTATTTTTTACAGTCATCTTCATTTTGCAGTATTTTTTACAGTCATCTTCATTTTGCAGTATTTTTTACAGTCATCTTCATTTTGCAGTATTTTTTACAGTCATCTTCATTTTGCAGTATTTTTTACAGTCATCTTCATTTTGCAGTATTTTTTACAGTCATTTTCATTTTGCAGTATCTATTTTCGTCATGTAGTGTTTCTTTAAGACGAAATGTTAAAATATTAGAAACTAGCTTTAAATGATTGTATAAAAAGTATTGTGTTGTCTGCAAGAACCTTCGGTTTTTGTTTTTTTTTGTTTACAAGTAAGTGCGTTCTTTATGGCATAACACTAATGGTGGGAAGAGGAGAATCGTGAGTGGTTGACGAAGCAACCATTCTTTAGAACTGAATTACAGAAATCTTGCATAGTTTTCTGCATATAAGTGACAGAAGAATAACCAATCTTGATCGACAAATGTCCCCAAGAATAATTGTTGGTATATGTATCTGTGTGTGTGTGTGCGTGTGCGTGTGTGCATCTCTATATAACTTTATATATTTAAGTAGGTGATCATGTTTATATGTAAACATATACATATATATGTATGCATATATATATATATATATATATATATATATATATATATATACATACATATACGTATATGCATACGTATATGTATATATATATTTATTTATTTATTTATTTATTTATGTGTTTCAGCCAAGTGGCTGCGGTCATGCTGGTGCACCACCGTGATTTTCACGTTCCTTGCATGGCTCTTCTCCCCCACCTGACATGGTCCAATCAAGAGTTTTGATGGCACATCTGGTGTATAAGAGAATTTGACACAGCTGCCCTAAACTGCGTCTCATTACGAGCCATTGGTTCGTCTGGTATCGTGGAGAGGAAAGCGTCAAGTTTTGTCTTGAAGACCTCCGCATCCATGTCTTGCATGTCTCTCAAATGTTTTGGCAGGGCATTGAAGAGCTGAGGTCCTCTGAAACCGAGGCTGCTGCAGTATCTCGTTCTTATGTGAGATGCAGTGGACGGTACCTTCGGCACCATGCAGTGGCGACCCGTGCGGGCATTCCTGTAGTACTTGATACCAAAGTT
>NC_142928.1:198589731-198594731 GCF_046866305.1 Octopus bimaculoides
GCCATGCTGGGGCACCGCCATTTAGTGTTGCTACATAATTTTACTTCACTAATTCTTTTTAGAAATTGACATTTGGTGCATGAAGGAGTTTGATGCCGCTGCCCTCATTTGCGCTTCCTGTCGGGAAGTTGATTCATCTGAGACACTTGACAGCAAGAGGTCCAGTTTCGTTTTCAAAACACCTACATCTACCTCATGCAGATCTCTCAGGTCCTTCGGGAGGATATTGAAGAGCTGTGGTCCCCTAAAGCCCAGGCTGTTGCAGTATCTTGTCCTACTTTTTTTATGGCAAATTGGGAGTCCTTGGCACTATGCAGTAGCGCCCTGTTCTAGTACTAGTGTAATTCGCGATGCCAAAGTTTGGGACAAGTACCTCCAGGATCTTCCAGATGTATGTTATGGCATATCTTTCTCACCTACGCTCTAAGGAATAGAGTCCATATACGTGTGTGTGTGTGTGTATGTATACATACATGTATGTATGTATGTATGTATGTATGTATACTAGCTGAGGTACCCGGTAGTAAATTACCGTTAATAAGATGTCTGTTTATAGCCATGAAACATTTTTCGTCAAATTTCGACATTTTTCAAAAATTTAAAATCTATATTAATGGGTAGGGCCAATTTGACGAAAAACCCGTGTCGTTGTCATTTTTTGTGCGTGTGCGTAAAATGGCGAAATTTTACGCTTGAGGGCAGATTTCGTCAAATTGTTGTCACGACGGCTAGTATGCAAAGTGCCTAAATTTTGCTTGAAAAATAAAATAGTCTTACCTAATCAAAACCTGAAATGCTGTGGAATTAAAACAGCAAATTGAAATAATAAGTTTTAGCAAATCAAGACAATTCGCATTGAAATGAAGAAGTAGCAATTGTTAAATAGATTACCGTTAATAAGCTGTCTGTTTATACCCATGAGACATTTTTCGTCAAATTTTGGCATTTTTTTTTTTTTTTTTCAAATTAATGTCACGATGGCGAGAGCGAAAAATGCCGAAATTTTACGATTTTTGAAAAATCGATGCTGATTAAAAATCGATTTTTAAAAAATTCCAAGCGCGTAAGTGACCACATGGGCATAAGCCCCCCCACACGTGCCAAGTTTCATCAAGGTCTGTTGGATAGTTTCAGGGGGAGTTAAAGTAACAAATTCACAAACACACAAACTTGCCATTTATTAATATAGGTTACTCTACAATTTTGTGCAAATTTATTATTTTCAAGCGAATATCATTTGAGAGTAACATCAAAGCTGCGACTGATGGGGGGCAATTTTTTTATGTTGTTTGATTTGTTTTCCATTTGTTTCTTTCGTTGTTCGAAAAATTAGTTCATATTCCGTGTACTCGTACTTCGTACTCTTTTTGTTGTACACACTTCGTGACGTCCTGTACCCACATATGCACACACACACACACACACATATATATATATATATTCGTGTAGATGTATGTACATATACGTATGTATATATGCATATATAGTGGAGGCGCAATGGCCCATCGGTCATAGGATCGCGGTTTCGATTCCCAGACCGGGCGTTGTGAGTGTTTATTGAGCGAAAACACCTAAAGCTCCACGAGGCTCCGGCAGGGGATGGTGGCGAACCCTGCTGTACTCTTTCACCACAACTTTCTCTCACTCTTACTTCCTGTTTTCTGTTGTGCCTGTAATTCAAAGGGTCAGCCTTGTCACACTGTATCACGCTGAATCTCCCCGAGAACTACGTTAAGGGTACACGTGTCTGTGGAGTGCTCAGCCACTTGCACATTAATTTCACGAGCAGGCTGTTCCGTTGATCGGATCGAATGGAACCCTCGACGCATATACATATATTATTTATATTATATATATATATTATTGATATATATATATATTATATATATATATATATATATATATATATATATATATATATATATATATACAAACACACATTCACACCTACATACATATATACATACATGCATACGTACACACAAACACACACATACACATATATAGATAGATAGATATATATATACATATATACATACACTTACATATATGTTTATGTAAGTGTGTATATATATATATATACATACATAGGTGTGTGTGTGTGTGTGTGTGTGTGTGTGTGTGTGTGTGTAGTACAATAGTGAGATAGACATGGGCATTTGACAGATAGCATAAAGACAAATGACGAAGGATCAATAACAGGAATATTTTTTCTGGAGATAGAAAGAGGAAGAGGGAGAAAAGAGAGGGTGGGAGGGATAACGGGAGAGAGAAAGAGAGAGAGAGAGATGGACATATAGAGAGACAAGGATACAAGAGAGACAACTTTACTTAACAGAGGTAAAGAGGCAGAGAGACACACAAGGAAAGACGAGCATCCGGAGAGAGAGAAAGAGAGAGAGAGAGAATGAGATAAGAGAGAGAGAATGAGATAAGAGAGAGAAAGCGGGTAGGGAAGGCAAGAAGCGAAAGTGAGAAAGAGCGGAAGAGATGGTAAGAGGCGGAGAGAGAGAGAAAGAGAGAGGGGGACGGAGTTAGCGGGAGGAAGAGCTACACAGCAGAAACTGGTTTTTTTTTCCCCTAATCCGTGGTAAAAAAAGATGAAAAAAAATATAAAAATAAGATGTTTTACGCAGTGAGAAGCTTATCGAAATACGTCATATGAGAATGAACGGGTAATCCAGCCTGGAACTAAACGAATTACAGGCATTACGTGTGTTTAGCACCGATTTACCATTCCCAGCCTTTAATCCATTTTTGCCTTCTTTCTCACAGTCTTCACATCATTACAGAAAACTTTTTGATAACAGATACAACAACCTGTCACTTGATGTGCATACTCGTACGGGTACACACACACACACACACACACACACACACATATATATATATATATATATATATATATATATGAGTATATAAACACACACATATATATATATATATATATATATATATATATATATATATATATTTATATATATATATATATATATATATATATATATATGAGTATATAAACATATATATATATATATATATATATATATATATATATATGAGTATATAAACATATATATGTATATATATATGTGTGTGTATGCGTGTAATCGTTACGTATACATACATATGTATATAGATATACAGTCATGTGTGTGTATATTCAACTGCGTATGCATTTATATATATATGATTGAATATATGCGTTTATGTATAAATGCTTAAATATACATGTTCGCATATATGTATGTAGATTTGTTAATGTGTATGTACGTGTGTGTGCGTGTATAAACACAATAAGCTGCAAAGATATACAAGTAAATTGTGAGCCTAGAGTTTCGTTCCAAACTAGTTGTTATTTAATGCCCTTAAACTACTTGGCCTTGAGGTCGCCTATGTCTACTCACAGCTATTATTGAAGGAAAATAAGGGCTGAAGAAACCCGGGCGACTGCCTCTTAGGGGCTCCATGCGATAAATCTGGTTAATTGAATGACCGTTGAACAGTATAATAATCCATATAGCTTATATATATATCTCGTGAATGGTACAAACTGTAATTCCGAACATATTCATCAAATGATAGGTTGGTACATTATTCACAGTGTATAAACGGTAAAGAGATGAAGAATGAAGAGTAATTTGCTTACATAAACCATAAAATGCTAGGCGGGGGAGTGGTTGTGTGGTAAGAAGCTTGCTTTCCAGCCACATGGTTCCGCTTTCAGTCCCACTGCGTAGAACCTCGGGCCGACCAAAACCTTGTGAGTGGATTTGGTAAACGAAAGCTGAAAGAAGCCCGTCGTATATATATATATATGTAATTCCTTTAATTGTTTCAGTCATTTGACTGCGGCCATGCTGGAGCACTGACTTTAGTGGAACAAATCAACCCCAGGACTTATTTTTTGTAAGCCCAGTACTTATTATATCGGTCTCTTTTGCCGAACCGCTAAGTTACGGGATGTAAACATACCAACATAGGTTGTCAAGCGATGGTGGGGGTGACAAACACAGATAAACAAACACACACACATACACACGTATATATATACGATGGACTTCTTTCAGTTTCCGTCTACCAAATCCACTCACAAGGCTTTAGTCGGCCCGAGGCTACGGTGGAAGACACTTGCTCAAGATGCCACGCAGTGGATACATGTATATGTATTTGTGTGTGTGTATTTTTGAGTGTGTGTGTGTGTGTGTTTGTGTTTGTGTGTGTGTCCCTCCACCATCGCTTGACAACCGTCCCCGTAACTTAGCAGTTCGGCAAAAGAGACCGATAGAACAAGTATTAGGCTTACAAAGAAAAAGTCCTGGGGTCGATCTGTTCGATTAAAGGCGGTGCTCCAGCATGGCCGCAGTCAGATGACAGAAACATGTAAAAGAATAAAAGAAGAATACATCACAAAACGCTTGCGTAACTCTTTACCATGCCCATGCAGTGATTTCTACACAGCAATCGGGCAATCAATTTTTAAACTAATCAATTAATTACTGGAACAGTCATCTCACAAGTATGTTTTGTTGATCTGAGAGATTTTTCGAAGTTCACTATGTTAATAGAATATATGTGATATACAACATGGAAATAAAATGAAGAGAGCCAAAAAACAATTTCAAATTAGGCGATAAGGATTTTATCAATGACAACATCATTTCCATGATTACTTTGCTGTCGACTGCAAAACGCGCCAACAACACGTGACGATTACCATTTCATTCTGATGATGGGCCAGAGAAGCTCTTTTATTGATTATAGATTTAGAAGCGTTATTATTCCAGACGAAACACAAAACGCTCAAAAAGAATACAGTCGAGTCTTCAAAGTTATATATATTTGAACGAATGCTGGTTCACGGTATTTGCAAGCCTCGTTTTCACGTTCATTCACCCTTTGTTTCTTCCCTTCACTTTTTGCACTCTCTCCATATATATATATATATATATATATATATATATATATATATATATATATATATATATATATATTACTGC
>NC_142928.1:198599731-198607231 GCF_046866305.1 Octopus bimaculoides
CTATTAGGAAATGAAACATGTGTAACGGTGAATAAATAATACAAAAGGTTTTTTCCAACTTCCTGTTTTAATGTATATTTATTCTCCAGACAATATTTCAAGAATTTTCAAGTCTAATGCGTAACTCACTTAAATGTAACAACTACATACTGGAGCAAGCAGACGTGCTTCAAGTGGACACAGAATTGATTTTAAACCTACTTACATATACGTAAGCATGTATATATGTATCCATGTATATTCTATATATGAAATCATACGAACAAAAGGAGAATATTCGGAACAATTGCAAAATAAAAATTAGCGCAGTTAACTTAAGAATTTACAACTTATTAATATTATGTTCATGGTAAAGTTTTAAAAAGCCCTGTCAATCGTTGAACAACAAAATATTTCTAACTTATACGAAGTCACCAAGAAGTCTTAGAAAAGAAATGAGATTAAATTAAACAATATTTTTTTCTACTCTAGGGACAAGCTCGAAATTTTAGGGGGAGGTGGCCAGTCGATTAAATCGACCCTAGTACGCAACTGGTACTTAATTTATCGACCCCGAAAGGCAAAAGTCGACTTCGGCTGAATTTGAACACAGAACGTAAAGACAGACGAAATACCGCTAAGCATTTCGCCGCTTTAAATTAAGCAATATTACTTAACTTTTTGTATGAACTGGTCACATTTCCTTAGATTTTTTTATAAAATCCCTCAAGAGAAAATTAGGGTGACAGAAAAATTCGAATGTCATTAAAATATCTAGAAGTTCTAAGTTTATCCTTAGTTCAGGGAAAATACAAACAAAACAAACATGTCGGAGATTTGGAAAATAACGTCTCGTGTATTGAGGAGAGGCTGCATGTTAAAGGAAATGAATAAAATTTAAATGTATGATAGCTAAATGGTGTTTTGGTTTAACGGAGACTAGTATGAACAAGGTGAGGCCGAAAGACTCTTACATTTTATAAGCTGACAGCCGTTTCACCTGCAAATGCAACGTGTGTGCCGATTAAAACAACGATGGTACTAAAAGAAGAAACGGTAAACATTCTTTTCTGCTCTAATCAGAAGGCCTGAAATGTATGGGGAAGGGACCAGTCGATTAGATTGACTCCAGTACGAAACTGGTACTTAATTTATCGAGCCCGAAAGGGTGAAAGGCAAAGTCTACACGAAGACACCGTTATCACCTGCTTAACTTTACTCGCTAGTATGAATCGAAATAAGAGTGGAATATTTTTCTGTCACAACCTGTATTTCGAAAAGCTTAACAGGTATGTATGAAAGTGCTGGCATTTTGTAAAATTTTCCGATATTGTTTTAAGATAATTTCCGTAATTGCTAATGTTATTGAAGATCAGCATTTTCTTACTTGTACATAATTTGGACGTAGCGTATGGTGGACAGCAATCTAGGAGTTTCTACTTCACTACAAATTCAGTTTTTAAAACGTAGTTGTAATTTGCGCTGAAAAACAAATTTTATTCATTCACTATTTTTAGGAAATATGTTCATCTCTCGAACTGTTTCTCTTTTCTTTCGTAATATGCGATGAAGTACAAATAATTCAGGGGTTTAAGTTAAACGCACTGATTTTTATCTAACTATCTCTACATCTTTCGTTGGAACAGACCCAAGGCACTTAAAACTGAGAAGTAGACATTGAGATGTGACGAGCCCAACGCAGTTAGAATGCAGCGGAGAATGAAATAACTACCAACAACCAGAGCCAAGCCAGCTGGTGACTAGCTTGTGGGCTTTTGTCGAGTAGCTGTCATTATGTGTCAGATGGAGTGTTGTTGCCAGATCGACTGTTCGTGAGCTCTGGCCATCGTCATGTCGTCTGGCTGTGATATACAGACATCTAGTCATTCTGCTTCAAGTCATGGCTTAAGTTAAAACGACTGAGGGGCGGTTTTATTCTTGCCAACGTAAATTTAATCAATGTGGATGTCGGATAAAATGCATTGCTGTATTTAGGTGCATCTTAATTTTTTGAGTGCAAAAATCGACGAGATTAACTTCGTTTCTCATCTTTCTGATGACAATGTAATAAATACCAGTGAATTACTGGGGTCAATTTAATCGACGACTGAATTTCCACCCCTAAAAGGTTAGTGATTAGCAGCAACTTCATATATCGATATATTTCAAAGAGAAAAGTGAAAATGAACTGGTTTGAAAATATCTTTCCTGCAAAGTTGCTGAAAGTGAAGCGTAACAATCGTCAATTCTTACAAACCAACTGACTCCGACCAGCGATGTTTGCCTGACTCCATCCTCATCTATAAGGATAACTCCGGTGGTGATAAAGGTATTTTTAACAAAAAAGTTGGCTCTTGTGTGGAAGAGAGTAGGAAAAAGTATGTATGAATATATGTATCTATGCGTGATTGTATATATGTAGGTACCTGTGCATGCGTGTATGCAGACGTGTCTGTACATGTGTGCGAAAGCATGGCAAAGGATATGTGTGCATTTGCTTATATTTGTGTGTGTGTGTATATATATATATGCGTTGTTATATATGCAGCGTTCATATATGATTCTTTGTGTGTATTAGTGTCTTTGCTTGTATGTATAGGTGTCTCTGTTTTTATGTATATGTTTATTTATGCGAGCATATATATATATATACACACACATAAATATACGTGTATACATGCGTGTGTGTATCCATATGTACACATACGCAGAAGCTCCAGTGCATACACATATAGCAGTGTGTCTTTTAATAGACATATGTGCGTTAGTGCCCTTAACTGCGTTTGTGAACATACGTACGTATGTCTGACCGTGCGTTTGTGAACATCTGTGTGTATGAGTGAATGTGTTTACAATCATGTGTATGTGTGTGTATATGTGTGTGTGTGTGTGTGTGTAGATATTTATATGCCTATACATATGTATATGTATGTGTATGAATGCAAGCTTGTCTATATACAAGTGTGCTGTTTATTTTCTTTCTCTGTGTTATCACCTCCATCTGAAATAGTCGCTGTTCGCTCTTCTTCACGCTCTCTCAGCCCCATTCTCCTCTATCTCTCTAACAGATCGAGAACTTCATTTTTTTTGTTTTTTTCTTTTTCACTACTGGGTTTTTCGAATGACCACGGGTTACCTGGGTTGCGGCGTATTTACACATGTATTCAAGTGTCTGTAAGTATTTGCGAGCCAGTGTGTAAGTGTGTGCGCGTGAGCGTGCGTTTAAATGTTTGGTTTTTGCAGCTACAGCATTCCATTTTTCTTTTTTTTTTTACAAAAGATTGCAATCTTACATTGCCAAACGTCTAAGAACTTCTATACACAAACACCCATACAAATGTATGCAAATACACGTATATATACCCGGATTTATTTAAAAAATAATATTGACACACATGCGCACATAAGCATAGACATATATATATTTCTTTTAAAGAACCTCTCCCGCTTATATATATATATATATATATATATATATATATATAAGGAGCAAAAATACTGGAGATTCAGTAAACAATATATATTTATATATATATATATATATATATATATATATATATATATATGCACATATACATATATATAATATTTAAGTATATATACGTGTGTGTATATATGTGTGTGTGTGTATGTGTGTGCCTGTATGTATCCATAGAAATATATTTATACACAAATAAATATATTTATTTTTTTACTACAACTTGTGGTGCCATCAAAAATAAACAGACGGTACACACACGAAATAAATATCGATTCCAATTCTTTGCTCTGACTCGAGTTTCGTCAAACACCTTATATCTTTTTAGTGAGGTTAGTTTAGAATATTTCGTTTTTGTGTTTGGTTTGCAAGGTTCTTGATGCAACGTCTTGTGTTGAAGCATTTTCTGTATTTCGTGTGCGTCATTATAGCAATATGAAGCACACGCACTGATTCCATTTCACTTCTGTATCTTTTATTTGTCAATTCTTTAAGTATTTAACCAATTAACCGGTTGATTGTGTGACCAGTTAGTCAATCAATCAATCAGGCTTGTCAGAGTCTTTTCCTCATCATTCGCGATTTCATCAAAAACATACCGTTTCGATTTCAAATAAAGACTTGAAATAGAACCAGTGCGTGTTTCTTATTAGCATAATGATCCTACCGACATACAGTATAATGTTTAGCTTTTTCGTTATGCGTAACAGAAGCCGTATCACATCAAAATAGCAATCTCTGTATCATGTTTATTGCAGATATTCGTACTGAGTTTCTGTATCTTATAGACGTAGACTCTTAAAAACGCAAAAATATACCAGTCGTCGACGATAAACTATCATACATAAGTAGCGGTTGATTGTGTCTTAGCATATTGTTGCCATAGTGGCGAAGCGCATTTGACAGAAATGCACGTTTGACAATGTAATCGTCGCTGCTTGACAATTTTCGTCTACTATTGATATATATCGGTGTGTTTTGGGCACTTTACCTCCATAAGAGTGTAGGATTGAATACCGCAGTTTATCAGGTTTTCAACGATACACAGACGAAAATTTGACGTGTTGTGGTCGGGAGAAATTCATGGTGTAGAATATGTATGAGTTTAGGAAAATATACTCAGATGCCTTCGTGCAAGAATTAGAATTTGTATCACGTGTTTTCTAATTATTCATTTAAACACATAGAAAACAGTTCAACAGTAAAAATAAATGAAAAGTATATTTGTATTCAAATTTAGATATCTAGTCGTTAGAAGATAAATATTTCGCCATTCGTGTATATTTATATGCATTTATTCTAGATTAGAATCTGCAACGTAACACATTTGAAAAGCTTGTCTACCATAGCTTCATGTAGACTAAACTTGTGTGGGTAGATTTTGAGCTGCACAGATGCCCAGAACTCAATCGCACACTAACACATATTCATATGTGTGTGCATGCGTGTATGTGGAAGCTTAACATTCACTACTGTATATTGGCAAAGAAGATACACATCGGAGAAATCAAAACAATTGTACATTATTTACATTATTTACGTTTGACGGATATTTGTTCTCATCTTGTTGTTTACACAACGTTTCGGCTTCATCAAGTGTGTTGGGGAAATTTCGAACCTGGGTTCTCATTCCTAAGGTATTTTTCGGTGTTATTATTATTATTATTATTATTATTATTAATTATTATTACTAATATTATTATTATTAATTATTATTATTATTATTAATTATTATTATTAATCATTATTATTATTAATCATTATTATTATTATTATCATTATTAATTATTATCATTATTATTTATTATCATTATTATTATTATTATTATTAATATTATCATTATTAATTATTATTACACATGTCACTGCTTGGAATCGAACTCGGAATCTTGGGGTTAGTAGCCTGCGCTCTTAACCACTACGCCAAATGCCCGTCCATATAGACATTGACCTGAATAATAATAATAATGACATCGAAAAAATACCTTAGGAATGAGAACCCGGGTTTGAAATTCCCCCAAGACACCTGATGAAGGCTGGCGGGTATATCAGCTGAAACGTTATGTTAACAACAAACAAGATGAGGACGAATATTTGTCAAATATAAATAATGTAAATAATTCCTCATCTCTTAAATATAGAACTGTATCAAAACAATTATTTGTATTTCGAACGAAATCCCTCGAGATAATTGTTCAAATCGGAGGCATAAACCCTCCCTTGTCAAAAGAAATGCAATGAATCAGTGACTTGCTTCAACCAGTAATTACAACGTGAGTAATGAATGTCTCGCTAATGTTCACCAACCACGATATGAATTAAAATGCATTGATTTGGGCCTCAGTTTCCAGTCTAGTTGTAAGGGTATCGTCATGAAATACGATGAGTTCGGGGCACTTTTGAACTGAAGGATGCCATCCATTTCTAGTTGTGACCATTGCCGATTTCTTCATGAAGAGAGAGAGAGAGAGAGAGAGAGAGAGAGAGAGAGAGAGAGAGAGAGAGAGAGACGGAGAAAAAGAGAGAGAAACTATTCTAGAAAGAGAGAAAAGGAAGAGGGAGATTTTATCCCCTTTCAATTTAATACTATGTTTATTGAGTCCAGAAGTATGAAATATCAGTTAAATGTCATAGCATGGTTTGAACACAGGTTACAGATAACCAGAACGAGTACTGCGATGCATTCTACGTTAATTCTGCACCAGATAAACAAAACTAACCAAAATCTCGTATTTCTGTGCGAATTACACTAAGCGCCACATTGCAATATTTCCTTATTATCGGTGATACTAACTTACGTCATCTGCAAGACATGGTCATTCTCTTCCTTAGCCAATATACATACACACATACATGCATACATGTATGCATACATACATACATACATACATACATATATACATATATATATATTCTTGATTCTTGTGAATGCTGCTAAGTTTTTCGCGGTATCTCTTATTCCTTCTCTTATTCCTAATCCGTTTATATTCTTCATTCTGATAACTCTGAGCCATCTAAATCTTGTTCGTTTATACTCCTTGCTAGTGGCTTCTTTTACCATCTCCTTTGTCGCTCATCCTTCTGGAACATTGTAGTCACTCTTCTGTTGCTGTTGTTGTTGTTGTTGGTGGTGGTGATGGTGTTGTTGGTGGTGATGGTGAAGGTGTTGTTGTTGATGTTGTTGTTTTCGTCGTCATCGTAATCATTATCGCTAACGCTATCATTGTTACAATAATCCTCATTATTTCCTCTTCTACGTATAACTTTCGTTACTGAAGTCCATTAAGGTACTCTTGATCATCATCGTCATCATCACCATTACCATCATCATCATCATCATCATCACCACCATCATCACCATTACCATTATCATCATCATCATCATCATCATCATCATCATCATTATCGTCGTCGTCACCACCACCACCACCACCACCACACCACAGCTTGACTCTAAAACTACAGTCAAAGTTTGACTGCTATTTCCAGCGTGGTGGTATCTCTTAGATACCCTAAAATATAATTTTAAATAATTGTTACCTTTGTTGGTTTTTATTCCCATGCTGGCCACTTGATAAAATCGCTATTTAGATATCGATCTTATCCTTATTTATATATATATATATATATATATATATATATATATATATATATATATATATATATATATATATATATATATATATATATATATATATATATATATATATATATATATATATATATATATATATATATATATATATATATATATATATATATATATATATATATATATATATATATATATATATATATATATATATATATATATATATATATATATATATAGGCGCAGGAGTGGCTGAGTGATAAGTAGCTTGCTTACCAGCCACATGGTTCCAGGTTCGGTCCCACTGCGTGGCACCTTGGGAAAGTGTCTACTACTATAGCCTCGGGCCGACCAAAACCTTGTGAGTGGATTTGGTAGACGGAAACTGAAAGAAGCCCGTCGTATATATGTATATATATATATATATATATATATATATGTATATATATAT
>NC_142928.1:198614731-198622231 GCF_046866305.1 Octopus bimaculoides
ATACTTGTTGAATTTGCCGTTGACTACACAGTACTTCTTCCGCCTCTTGACGGGTCTTATGTTTTGTCCCGCAGGGTGTCCAACAAAGCACATAATTACAAGTACATATATATACAACATACGATATATTTACATATACGAACGTATACATACATACATATATATGCACGCATGCACACGACCAGTTTGAATTGCCCGCCTAAAAACTGTGCTTTTCTGAGTATATTCCACTGATGAGGCAAAGCATTTCTGAGCCAGAAATCCGGGATCTGGAATTATCCAGTAATTTTTTGCTAGTTTATTTTGTCTCTTCGTCTTCTCTCCTGGTGCTATATGAACATTTATTGTGGTTTTAGAGTCAAGCTTTGACTGCTATTTCCAGCGTGGTGGTATCTCTTAGATACCCTAAATTATAATTTTAAATAATTATTACCTTTGATGGTTTTTATTCCCATGCTGGCCACTTGATAAAATCGCTATTTAAATATCGATCTTATCCTTATTTATATATATATATATATATATATATATATATATATATATATATATATATATATATTGTGCGTTTCATACAGCATCGAAAGTTTTTAACTCTTATTTCTTGCAATAGAGGAGCGTCGGCAACTTAAGTGACAATTAGTTACGATTAAAGTTTACTTTTTTGGTTTTATATTGCACCTAGCTGTTTATATATATATGTGTGTACTGTACACTGACACACACTCACACACACACACACACACACCCGCGTGCATACACACATATATGTACATATGTATGTATATTTGTATTTATACGTAGACATATATGCATATACAGTATATTCTAGGCTGCAACTGGCCATCAAAGAGCTGTAACAGTTGCTGAACAAATACTGGCCTATTGAGAATACGTCGCTGTCCGCACGGACACTTTGTGGCATTGGCCAATGAATAATAAACATTGACCTCTCGGCTGTCTGTCAAATTCTTAATAGATTCGGTCATTCAAAGTCTCCTATTTCCGTTCATGTATTTGTAACACACACACACACTCTCTCTGTGTCTCTCTCTGATATACCCTCTCCCTCCTCACCCTCTTTCTCCCTCCCCCCTCTCTCTCCGATACTCTCCGTTTTCTTGTCCCTTTTCTCTGAGAGTATCTTTTTGGCTTTTTCTTTAATTCTTTTGCATTCCCACTTGGGTGTGAAAAAGTGTTAAACTGATAAATGTCATTTATCGGAGTTTAGACTGTTTATTAGAGGTATATGTAGGTATGTGTGTATGTAAGTAATACAAACACATACGCACATGGGCGCGCGCAAACACACACACACACATACATGTATGTATGTATTTATATACACAGGGTGTCCACAAGGTCTGGGTACATGGAGTAAATAAAATCATAGCATATACAATTAAATATAAGAAATAATAATTTCTTAAAGTATGTGTTAATCCCCATGTATCCAGACATTTTGTGGACACCTTGTATAATAGTTCCTGAATATATATATATATATATATATATACACACACTTATATACATGTATTCATACATACCAGAAGTTTATCATTTAAATATATATGATCATGTCTAGATATGCAACTCTATGCATGAGAATACATGCAAAAATCAAAATATGCATACATACATACATACATACATACATACATACATACATACATACATACATACAAAAATACCCTGTTGTTGATGCTGAAATTCCAATGAAGGAGCCTTGGATCTAGGTTAGAAACCGGCTCTTCCTCTATTGGCAAGAAATCTTGAAATAAAACTGAAAAATGACATACATACACACACATACATACATACATATATATATATATATATATATATATATATATATATATATATATATATATATATATATATATATCTTTTATTTTTCAGCTGTTTGACTCATTTGACCGCGGCCATGCTGGGACACCGTCATGAAAGGTTTTTAGTCGAATAGATTCAACCCTGGACTTTTAAATTTAGATTTTATTCTATCGGCATCTTTTGCCGAAACGGTAAGTTACGGGGGCATAAACATACCAACAGCAATTGTCAAGCTGTGTTTGGGGACAAACACAGACGCAAAAACACTCACACAGATATAGAAATGTGTATACGACGAGCGTCTTTCAGTTTCTCTACAAAACCCACTGACAAGGCTTTGGTAGAGGCCCGAGATTATGGTAGAAGACATTCGCACAAGGTGCCACGCTGTGGGACCGAACCTGAAATCATGTGGTCAGGAAGTAAGCTTCTTACTACACAGCCACGACTGGGCCTACACACACACACAGACACACACACACACACACACACACACACACACACACATGTATATGTGTGTGTATGTATGTACGCATGGATGGATGGATATTCGTATGTACGCGTGCATGTATGCATGCATGCATGCTTGTATGTATGTATGTATGTATGTATGTATGTATGTATGTATGTATGTATTGAATGTATGGACATACTATTGAAACCTTTCCTCAGATACATTAAAAGTTTCATCAGAGACGATTCGGACATGCTAGAGCACCTACCAAAAACCACCAACGAAGAAGCATTATTAGTTTCCTCCGATGTCATCAACCTCTACACCAACATTCCACATGACTACGGAATAGAAGCAATAAAATTCTGGTTAGAAAAATACCCCGAAGTTCTCCCGGATCGCATAAACCAGACTTTTGTCATGGAATCCCTGAAGTTCATCCTACAAAACAATTACTTCCTATTCGATGTAACATACTACCGCAAAAAAAATGCGGTATTGCGATGGGAATGAAAGCAGCGCCTGTCCTTGCGTACCTAATAATAGGTTTCTTTGAATCTACCTTATATGAACTTTCGCTCCCAAAATTTGGACCCCCATTCCACTACTGTATAAGAGAAAACTGGAAAAGGTACCTAGACGATTGTTTTGTCATCTGGAATGAAACTTATGACAAACTTCTGGACTTCAAATTGATTACTTCACAATGTCCCTTGTAAAGCTAATTTAAATAGCGAAAACTGGTTGAATATCACTACATAAAATATGTATATATTTCTTTATAAAATGATATCAAACTATGTGAAACGAAGGCATTTCTCTTCCACTTTTTATGTTTCCACATATTTTCAATTCTATATATATATATGTGTGTGTGTGTGTCGGTTACTACGACGAGGATTCCAGTTGATCCGATCAAAGGAACAGCCTGCTCGTGAAATTAACATGTAAGTGGCTGAGCACTCCCCAGACAAGGGTACCCTCTTCGTAGTTCGCAGGGAGATTCAGCGTGACACAAAGTGTAACAAGGCTGGCCACTTTGAAATACAGGTATTACTCATTTTTGACAGCTGAGTGGACTGGAACCACGTGTTAACGGGAACTGAACTCACGACCTTGTGATCGTGAGCCGAATAGCCTAACTACAAACGCGCCTTCATTACATATACAGTAAATATATACATATATACATATATATATATACATATATATCTATATACCTACATATATATATATATATATATATATATATATATATATATATATATATATATATATATATATATATATATATATATATGTATATATATATATATATATATATATATATATATATATATATATATATATGTATATATATATATATATATATATATACATATATATATATACATACATATATATATATATATACATATATATATACATACATTGCCATCAATTTCAGCAAACTGAGTAGAAAAAATAACATAAATAAATTTAGAAAAGTAAAGTATTGTTTTTATTTAATTTAAACAAAAGTAAAAAAGGAAAATTATTATTTTTTATATTTGTTATGATTTTGTATTACTGCATGTACCAGACTTTGTGGACACCCTATACATATATATAAATTGCCCCAGCATGGCCACAGCTCATGAGCTGAAACTAGATAAAATGAAAAATGAAAATGATATATATATATAGACAGAGAGAGGCAGCAGCAGCAGTAGCAGCAGCAGTAGCAGCAGCAGTAGCAGCAGCAGCAGCAGCAGCAGTAGTAGTAGTAGTAGTAGTAGTAGTAGTAGTAGTACTGGCGGTAGTTGTGGTTTTTGAGGGGCATTGTAAAATAGGGTTGATTATTATGAAAAATTATGATGATGATGATAAAGAAGAGAAAGCTGAAAAAGAAAGTAGAGCAAGAGAAAGAGAAAGAGAGAGAAATGGAGGGAGTGAGAGAGAGAGTGAGAGTGAGAGAGAGAGTGAGAGAGAGAGAGAGTGAGAGTGAGAGAGGGTGATGGCAGACTAGCAATTGCCTTGTCAATCATCGGTGAAATTTGGTTACTTTCTCGAGGAACATTCCGTTGTTGTTGTTCTGTGATTATGTAGAAGTGGACAGGAATTCTTCAAAATAGGTGAATGAAAGATGGTGAGTGGAATGGAACAGGGAGATGCCAGATTAGTGCTGAAGATAAAGAGCTTTTTATTAACCTGGGAACCAAAATAAACTAAAACTGACAACACCGAACAAAAGAACGTTTCTAGCAAATTCTAAGACAACCCTCCTCGTTTCTTTCTCACTGTCGAATGTATTGAAGTCTTTCAATATTTTTCACCCCCCCCCCCCCCACCATAAGGCGGTGAGCTGCCAGAAACGTTAGCACGCCGGTATTTCGTCTGCCGCTACGTTCTAAGTTCAAATTCCGCCGAGGTCGACTTTGCCTTTCATCCTTTCGGAGTTGATTAAATAAGTACCAGTTACGCACTGGGGTCGATATAATCGACTTAATCTGTTTGTCTGTCCTTGTTTGTCCCCTCTGTATGTAGCCCCTGTGGGCAATAAAGAAATAAGAAACGTTAGCAGGCCGGTTCAAATGCTTATCGATATATATATATATATATATATATATATATATATATATATATATATATATATATATATATATATATAACGTGTGTAAGGAACCCATTTTTGTCAAAAATTTGGTTTAAAAAATGTGGAAGTCTCTTACATATTTTCCCTTAGAAAACCACTTTTTTCTAAATTTTCAGTACCCCAACACCCTCAAAAAAAAATTAGAGGGTTCTTTATACACGAGGGTTCTTTGTGCCCGTTGAAATGCGGTCTAAAAACACGGAGTGTGTGTGTGTGTGTGTGCGTGTGTGTGTGTGCGTGTGTGTGTGTGTGCGTGTGTGTGTGTGTGCGTGTGTGTGTGTGTGTGTGTGAGAGAGTTTTTTCGCGCGCGTGTGTGTAATATGAGCGAGAACCAGCGTAAGGTTGTGTCGGAATGTAGCCAGAGTGAGAAATAATTGGTCGAACAATACAGGAAAAGGTGAAGTGTTTTAATAGTTTATTAGTTTATTTTAACTGTTTTATAGAAGCAGAGAAGTTTTTGGAAACGTATGCGTCGGATGTAACCAATAAGGATGCAGAGAAAATAATGAATTTATTGCATGGAAGTTATATTCTCCCCCTACAGTTCAATTACCGGCTAGAATGAGTTTCCTATTAATTTCTAAGTTCTCTGGTAATTGATAACAGTAATATCTATCTATCTATTTATCTATCTATCTATCTATCTATCTATCTATCTATCTATCTATCTATCTATCTATCTATCTATCTTATTTCTTTACTGCCCACAAGGAACTAAACTTAGAGGGAACAAACAAGGGATTAAGTCGATTACATCAACCTCCAGTGCGTAACTGGTACTTAATTTGTCGACCCCGAAAGGATGAAGGGCAAAGTCGACCTCGGCGGAATTTGAACTTAGAACGTAGCGGCAGACGAAATACTGCTAAGCATTTTGCCCGGCGTGCTAACGTTTCTGGCAGCTCACCGCCTATCTATCTATCTTTCTTTCTATCTATCTATCTATCTATCTATCTATCTATCTCTCTCTCTCTCTCTCTCTCTCTCTATATATATATATATATATATATATATATATATATATATATATATATATATGCATATATGGGTATAGGACGCCACCAACAGTAAACAACATGAAATACGAAAACAAATGAGTTACATACGCAAATAACGAGTGAAAAAAAAGACAAGTAGTACAAAGAATGACTCTTCATCAGCTGTTGGCTGTCTATCTATTCCCTATTTCGGGCAGTCAATGGCAATATGAATCTTCGAAGACAGTTGCTCCCACAAATAACAAAATAAAATTTTGGATTTATGGAGGGTTAAAGTTGGGAACAAATACAGGACTGTGGAGACATATAAGGAAACCGAACGAAAACAAAGTTGGAGGTTCGTTAGACTTTAACGAGGGGAAAATAGCGAACTCTGAGAGAAATATTTTCTTTGAAAAGAGAAAAGATAGAAGAGAGAGATAGAAAACGGCCGGTCCTTAGAATATCCGTGCAGGAAAGAAAGATGGACGATGGTCCCGCGTGAGCAACTAGAGAGAGAAAATAATAAAGAGGGGGAGAGAGAGAAAATAATAAAGAGGGGGAGAGAGAGAAAAAGACAAAGAGGGGAGAGAGAGAGACAGATATATATATATTCTGATTATATGTCTGTTCACACGTTTGAATGTGGTGTGTGCCAGAGGGTTTGCAAATCCAATGGGGGTCTTAAAAGACATGTTAGGATCCACAATGAGCAGAACTTACTTGCAGGTATTGGTAGTGCAAATCAGAGGTGCAATCTGTGTGGGTGTTTTTTCAAAATACTGTCTGGTTTAAAAAGCCACATCAGACGCCATGAAAGGGCTAAGGTGTAGGTGCAGGAGGTGGTCAAACTCTGTTTAAGGAGTAGACAACCACCATATATATATATATACTTACATACATACATACATACATACATACATACATACATACATACATACATATAAGAGTGACTGTGTTGTAAGAAGTTTGCTCCCCATGCACATGACTCCGAGTTCAGTCCCACTGTGTGGTACCTTGGGCAAGTGTCTTCTACTATAGTCTCGGGCGGGCCAAAGCCTTGTGAGTAGATTTGGCAGACAGAAACTGGAAGGAGCCTGTCGCGTGTGTACGTGTGTGTGAGTGTGTGTGTGTATGCGTGTATGTGTTTGTGTTCCTTTGCATTTGTCCCCCAGCCCGCTTGACACTTGGTGTGTTACATCCACGCAAACGTAGCGGCTCGGCGAAAAGGAACCGACAAAATAAGTACTGGGCTAAAAAAAAAAAAATACTGATGTCAAATCATTCGACTAAAAAATTCTTCAAGGCAGCGCTCCAGCATGACCGCAGTCTCATGACTGAGATAAATAAAAAATAAAAAGAACGATATTGATACAATCATATACGGAATCTGCTCAGCGCAACTCGACCGATAAAATATCTTGCTTACTGTCCTCATTAATAATTTCTATCATAAGCAAATCTTTCAGTTATTAAACAAGACAATTCACTTCTCTTCGCTCGTTGATAGAACAAACTGACGCATTTGTATATGCGCCTTTGATATAACATTTTATCGCAATCTTTGTTGTGTAATGTCCTTTTGAATGAGAGAAAATATTTCTCTC
>NC_142928.1:198627231-198634731 GCF_046866305.1 Octopus bimaculoides
GATGTGAATTCGTGTGTTGAAACAGATGCTATTATATTTGGGAACTATAATTTTGCCCACAAACAATCACAATATTTATTTGATCTCTTTAGCGTCACTATAGGCACCCACAGATAAACTGCAAAGCTAGGAATGCAGTCTATAATATAAAGTGTACAAAGTGATAGTGTAGAAACAGGACAACGACATACATTGCAGAGACAGCCCTTAGCATAGGAAAGAGGATAAATGATTACTGGAAGGAAATCAAAGAGAAAAGCTACTGTAAAACATGGAGTTTCGATAGATAACAAAGAAGTTAAGATCCTGTCCAAGCATAGAAGTGACACAGCACTCAAACAGATTACGTAGACTTCGCCTCGACAGCAAACGCGAATGGAACAGAATAGGACACAGGAAGACAAAGAGGGAGACACAGATACAAGCAGTGCCATATAAAAATCCAAACGCACGCACACAAGTCACACATAAAGAAGCCAAACATAAAGACACAAACAGACACTGACGCAAGCGCATGCGCAGATAGAAAGACAAGATTGAATAGACAGGACATGGTCAGAGAGAAGAGATGTGGAAAAGGACAGATAAACATTGACGAGGTCACGAGATGTTTGACGAGAAAGCTCTGACAAATAGACAATAACTGATAACAAAAAGTGAAGAACAAGTAAATAGTGCGTGTGCTTATTGGCAAAACGACCGTCCCCAAATATAAATAAAATATCAAATTGTTTTCTCATCGCTCAACAAAAAAGCAAATATAAATGTATGTGTGTGTGTGTGTGTGTGTGTGTGTGTGTGTGTGTGTGTGCGTGTGTGTGTGTGTGTGTGTGTGTGCGTGTGTATGATTTAAAATCCATAGAGTATTCTTTCACTCTTTTACTTGTTTCAGTCATTTGACTGCGGCCATGCTGGAGCGCCGCCTTTAGACGAGTAAATCGACCCCAGGACTTATTCTTTGTAAGCCTAGTACTTTTGCAGAACCGCTAATTTACGGGGACATAAACACACGAACATCGGTTGTCAGGCGATGCTGGGGGGACAAACACAGACACACAAATACACACACATATGTGTATATATATATATATATATATATATATATATATATATATATATATATATATATATATGATGGGCTTCTTCCAGTTTCCGTCTACCAATCGACTCACAAGGCCTTGGTCGGCCCAAGGCTATTGTAGAAGACACTTGCATAAGATGCCACGCACTAGGACTGAATCCGGAACCATGTGGTTGGTAAGTAAGTTTCTTACCACACAGCCACGCCTGTGTTTTTTTGTTTTGTATGTTTTTTTTTCCTTTTTGGTCACAAAAATCAAAGAAAAAGTGTGCTGCTTGACGCGTGCAGTGTCCCGTTCAGTTTCTCATGCATTCGAGTTCTTCCTTCATAGGAACACCCAGGGACATTGTCGTAAAACGCTTTATTCATCAACTGACAACCTGAAATAATCCGGCACTCAATGTTGCCTCTCTAGTAAAGAGTCCGATCAACTTTTTGTTAAATCGAGCGACTCTGACGGTTTAACTTTGGTCAAGGTGAAACTGATGCAAATAAATCTGTTTCCTAGCTTCGGGATCTTAGACATAGAACCACATAGGATGTTTAGTCAAACAGAAGAGAAGGAAACACGTAGGATGCATTTTTGATCAGTAGATGTATGAGTATTTTTAGTTAGTTTTGGTTTCATTGGGTTTAATACCCACATCCTTCTCTGAACCACGAAAAACAGTCTTATGACCTGAAGCAGCCACACCTAAATGTACACTCTGCATGCAAAGTTCTAAATGCATGAATAAATTATTAACAGTGACATAACTTCAGATTTACCCATAAAATTTTCTTCAAAACACCTCTCCTTCACAATCTTCTCTAAAACGTAATTACCCCTCCACTCAAACTCACACACCCAGGTAAGATTTTAACTCAACAGACACTACAAAAGCTAATTCCAATGCATCGCAATACGACGGTTTTGCTGCTCAAAATTTCGAAGTTACTGTCGATAATATCCTTGCTTAAGAATAATTAATTGTTTTTATTATAATTGAACATTAATACACACACACAAGCACGCGCGCGCGCGCACACACACACAGACACACACACACGCACACACACACACACACACACACACACACACACACGCACACTCACACACGCACACATATATAGATAGACCAAAGTATCGGTTGTTATTATACATCGCTGGCTACCATGCGCTTCCTTTCATTGCTGAAGTATTACGAATGGTGCCAACCCGTTAGCAAGGCGGGAAGACTAACATTCCCCCAACATGAGATGAAGTGTTTTGCTCAAGAACCAAAACATCGCTGGAATAAGAATTGAAAAAATGATCTTGTGATCATTCAACCGAATCTCTGCCTCACAGCGTTCATACACATAATTTTTCTCGTCTGGCCGTAAAGCCTTTTCTGTTTGTTTTCCTGTCTTGTTTTTTGTCCGCCACTACATTCCTCCATGGCAAGATTTAATTTGTGTATACAAATTTAATTTGCGGTCCATGGGAAGAGCCGTTTTAGCGATGCGTTCTGCCCAGTTCTTCGAAACGCCGGTGTTAAAACGGGGGTAGCTGATGAAGAAGAATATTCTCTATGTGGCTTGTGTGTTTTCTCGTCTACGTTTTGTTTGCAATGTCCTGTACCCAGATATGCACCTATACATACAGGTGGATGTCTGTATGCACATACCTGTACGTATATATGCATATACTCATTTGTTTATATATATATATATATATATATATATATATAGTTTTAGGGGAAATAACCAAGCTTCAAGAACTCATCGATGAAAATCCACTATCACTTATAGAAAAATTAACAATTAAAAGCACAATAAATGAGTATAATATCGATGAGTTCTTGAAACTTGGTTATTTTCCCTAAAACTATATACTTTATATATTAAGCTCAATTTAATTTTGACTTTTTATAAATTGATTTTAATTGAGTTTTTACCTGCAATTTTGAATTTTGTCCCTAATATTATTATTATAATTATTATATATATATATATATATATATATATATATATATATATATATATATATATATATATACATACATCGAAACGGACGTCACTGCACTGTTCCAAATGTCCCAACTGTTCCACCTAAGGCGAGGACCATGTTCAGCAGTAGCTTGGAACTCAAGGGCCCACAACTATTTAACTCCTTGCCAGAACATCCGAGGGATCTCCACAGAGTGGGAGTAGATGTTTTCAAGAAACAACTTGACCTATTGCTATCCAAGATCCCAGATGAGCCAATATCAAAGCAGGAAACTCCTTCGGCAAAAGCCAAGCTCATAGAATTGGCCAATTAAAAGGTGATTACACTGGCGGTGCCCTAGCATGGCCGTAGCCTGAATGCTGAAACATGTAAGAGAATAAACGAACGTATATATATATATATATATATATATATATATATATATATATATATATATATATATAGGGATTGACAGTAACCTGCTTCTCCAACATACTGAGAATTCAGAAATAGCAGTCAAAGAACTACTGATTTCAAAACTACAAATTATTACTCCAGTAGTTCTTTGACTGCTATTTCTGAATTCTCAGTATGTTGGAGAAGCAGGTTACTGTCAATCCCTATATATTTATGATTATAAATGTTTTTTACCGAAAAGGTTTTTTCATACTGAGCTACCCGGCAAAATTGTTAATTATTAATTTTATTACTAATTGACGATTCCCTGCCCTGCATATCTATCTATCTATATATATATATATATATATATATATATATATATATATATATCCGTTCGATATTGGTATTTGATAAGGTTCTATTTTCTCATAATGTATGCTGTATTATATGGAATGGCTCCATTGGTCGCTTCTTATTTCCTCCTACCCGTCTTGTCCATTCTTCGTCTCTCGTTTTCTCTCTCTATCTCACTTTGTGTCCTTCTTTCTTGTGCTCTCGCTTGTCAAGGAATTCAAACGCATACAGGTGCTTACATTATATCACATACATACTGATACATCATGCAAGGACATACATACACACACACACACACACACACACACACACACACACTCACACACACACACAAACGCACGCGCGCGCACACTCACATATGCCGTTATATTTCGAAATTAACTCACAAATAAGCTTCTTAATACTTTTATAAATATAGACATGCTGGTGTCTCTCTCTTTCTCACACACACTCTCTCTCTATCGATCGATCTATCTGACTGTTTGTCGGTCAATCTATCTATCTATCTATCTATCTATCTATCTATCTATCTATCTATCTATCTATCTTCCGCTTCTTGTGGAAAGGAAGCGTTCCGATGGTTAGGCGATCCGTTTGCTGCCAACACCCGTTAAAAGGAGGACTGGGCATGCCGTGGTTGATGATGCGCAGACACGCGCTGAGACTGCGACATCTCCGGCTCTACGTAGACAGCGGTGAACAGGTGTGGTCACCGTTTGTGCGGCGCGCTTTCCCGCAGCTCGTCTCCATGACCGAACTGCAGTCATGGATCAAGAAGAGGGCGAGGAAGGGCGAATGGCACCGCGAGTGTCGCGTTGCTCTCCGGCAACTCCAACAACCCGGGTCAACCTTGAGCGACTGCATCACAACTAACGCATTCTATAGTGGATTAGTGGAGGTAAGGTACGACGACGATCTCGGGGCGAACCTGGGCGTCGACGAGGAATACCTGACCCGCCTGTTTAAGACGACCTTCGGGCCGGGACCTATGGACAACTTCCAGAGATCTCTGGCCTGGCAGTGCTATCGAGAAGCACTACCCGTTCGGGATAAGCTCTACAGGCATGGCTCGAGAAACACGGGGGCCGACCTGTCCGAGATGCCGGCAGAGCGACGAAACCGTTCTGCACGCACTCGTACAGTGTCCCACCATTTCCGAGCTGTGGGCTTACGTCGAACAACTGCTATCGCGTGGGGGACGAGTCGGTCTATCAGCCGAGTCTATCGTGAATATTGTCGCGCCTCCTTCCTTTAAACGGGAAGGAAGAGCTATTTTCATCGTACTTGTGGCTATGGCGAAAGAATGTGTATGGTGGACGCGTCTGAAAGGTCTAGAGACAAAGACTTTCCTCTCTGGGCAATCTCTCATCAACTTCTTCAAGTATCACCTGAAGAGGAAGTTGAGAGTAGAAAGGGAAGTCTTGTCTAGTGAATGCTTCAAAAAAAGATGGGTGAATGTAGCAAGGATGGCACGTGTGAACGATGGAGCCATCTTGAGCATAACCCTATGAACAAGAAAAAAAAAAAAAAAAAAAAAAGGCAAAAGAGAGTCACTTACTGTTATAGTTTCTTCAATGAGAATATTGACCAAGGTTACCGTGGTCTTTTCCGTGGGCTTTTCCTTCCACGGCTAAACCTAAACTGTCCTCCCCTCTTTTTACACGAGAACATTACTGTGTGAAACACGATCCCTATTGATCGGCCTTTCCTTTTCTTTTTTTTTCGATCCCTTTTGATCGAACTGCCCCTTTTTCTCTTCCTACGATCCCTTTTGATCGACACCACCAATTTTTTTTTTTTTTTTTTCCTTCCTTCCCCCTCCCAAAAAGAAAAGCTCTACATTGTATTTGTCCCATCTTCGTTGAGCCCTGTGTGGCTAATAAAAGAAATGTATCTATCTATCTATCTAGCTAGCTAGCTAGCTAGCTAGCTAGCTAGCTGTGGTTGGATGGATGGATGGGTGGATGGATGAAGGGAGAGAGGGAGGGATGTATCTATGATGCAGCTAGCTATCTGTGTCTGTCTGTCTGCTTGTCTGTCTCTCCCTCCGTTTCTCTATGGATAGACATATGCATATATTTTATGTACGCATGTAAGTATATATCTATCTATATATGCGTATATACATATATATATATATGTGTGTGTGTGTGTGCGTGTGTGTGTGTGTGTGTGTGTGTGTGTGTGCATGTGTACGTATATAGATATATTTATATGTGTGTGCATGTTTGCGTGAAATGGAAGGATATTTATTGCATGTATTTTTAGCAAAAACATTTACAAAGTATATATATATATATATATATGCATATACACACATGCATATACATATACATGTACATATACATATATAAACCTATACATGTTTGTGTGTTCCTATTATATACACATACAAACATATCAATATATATATATATATATATATCTATACAAACATACAAACATGCATATATATATATATATATATATATATATATACAAGCATATATATATATATACAAGCATATATATATATATATATATATATATATATATATATATATATATATATATATATATATATATATATATATATATATATATATATATATACATATATATACACACATATGTGTGCGTGTATGTATGTATATATATATGTTTATAAATGCCTATATAAGCTGAGCATTGAAAGAAGTAGGCATCTCTGAGACTGGAGTGATTTACAATGGACAAACAGGGTCAGGCAATGTCGAAAGACATCCGTTAAACTTTCTACATCACACATGCACACGCACGCTCACATCCATATCTAAATGGATCCTTATATTGATATATTGTAGGGCGAGATAATATCAGTAGCTCTGATAGGTTTTATGTCCCAATACATGCTAAACAACATTTTTGTTATGTTCTTCAGTTATTTATTGAATAATATTCATTTTCTTCTTACAATACAATCTTCCATAATTTTCTCTTTTTCCTATTCTTGGGTTTCGATTGGTCAATAATTCTTGTCAAATTCCTGGCTTCTTTTCAACTGTTTCTTCGACCGACACAGACTATTTTTGAAAATTATTCCAATATTTCCTTTTATTTATCTTGTATTTATATATTTATTTTTTATTGTTACTATTATTATTATTATTATTATCATTATTATTATTATTATTATTATTATTATAATTGTTTCTGTTTTTTTTTTGCTCAATAGCTTTTTGATTTAATATTTTTTTTTTTTTTATGAAAATATAATTAAACAATTAAAAACATATGATTACCCTTTATCTTTTATTTGTTTCGGTCATTAGACTGCGGCCATGCTAGGGCACCACCTCGAAAAATTTATAGTCGAATGAATTGAAGCCTGGAATTTACTCTGTCGGTATCGTTTGCCGAACTTCTAAGTTACGGGGACGATTGTTTTATTTTGTTCAGCCATTGCGATGTACTAGCCTAGCTGTGTTTCTTTTTCTTTTTTCTTTTGACGTTCTGAGTTCAAATCCGGCTGATGTTGGCTCCGTCTGGTATCCTTTAGGGATCGAAGAAATATAGTGATCTCTTATGTAATAAGATCAATGATATCGCCCTAAGCCCAAGGTCAATCTTCAATGAGTAATCATAAAAGAAAAGTAAAATTTCACACAAGTCCAGTATGAAACCTTTTTGATAGTCTTGGCAGAATTATCTTTGAGACAATGGATTCTAATTTATTAGCGATTGCGCTGTTATTTCT
>NC_142928.1:198642231-198654731 GCF_046866305.1 Octopus bimaculoides
GTTATTTTGATGAACGAGTTGAATCTGTTTTTTTATTTTTATCTTTTTGTACCGTTAAAGGAGAGAAGAATGGCACGACCTCATTGGCGCCTGTATACAAAGTTTTTGTGAAGGTTTGCCAAGCGGTATCCATGGACCTTGCTCCAGCAATGTTATGGAGAAATGAAGAGCGGTGTTGTCTACATAGAAGTGTCAGCTGTTTGTTGTGATGGCTACAAGGTTATGGATGCCCTGAAGGGAGATTGTGGATCAAAACTGAATCTTGGTTTAGACAACAGTTGATAAAACGTGGCTCAAAGTTTGTACGGTTCTCCTGGATGTTCTTGATCCGGAAAATGAAAGACGAATGGAGACAATAGTAGGGCGCCTTTGATAGGATATTCCTGTAACAAACTCGATCACATACTTTTATAATATTGGTTTCACATTTTGGCACAGCGCCGGAAATTTCGGGGTAGAGTAAGTGGATTACATGAACTGATACTTATTTTATCGATCCCGTAAGATGAAAGGCTATGTCAAACTCGGCAGAATTTGAACTGAGAATGTAGATTTGGAAAAAATGCTGCCAAACATTTTGTCCGGCATTCTAACGATCGTGCCAGCTCATCTTAAATGCTTTTATGATATCGAATACAACAACAGTATTTCCATCAAATCTCTTCAAACCAAACGTCCGCTGTGTGGTGACACAGGTAAACCTCCTGCAGATCTATCGTTACTAATCTTTATTGATGGAAATACGATGTCTTGTATCTGTTTTCATCTGTTAATCCTCGGATATCGCATGGCTCTATCGCAACATTCTCGTTCTTGGATGCCTTTATTGAAGTTAAACTAAGTTGCAAGAGTGGCTGTATGGTAAGAAGCTTGCTTCCCAACTACATGGTTCCGGTTTCAGTCCCACTGTGTGGCACCTTGGGCAAGTGACTTCTACTATAGCCTCAGGCCGTCCAAAGCCTTCTGAGTGGATCTGGTAGACGGAAACTGAAAGAAGCCCATCGTATATATATATATATATATATATATATATATATATATATATATATATATATATATATATATATATATTATTATGATTGACCGTTGACTGAACACTATTCAATTTTTTTTCTCCCAATTTTTTTTCTCCGTGTTTTTCTCCTTGTCTCCGTATTCTTTCTGTTGAAGAGCGTAGCTCGAAACGTCAAAGACTTTCCGTATTCCCGAGCGTCATACTAATATATACTTTTGTTATTTACACCACCTGTCCTCGTCTGTTGTTATTTTTTGTATATTCTCCCATATATATATATATATATATATATATATATATATATATATATATATATATATATATATTGGACCGTTAAATCCACAAGTGATTTTTATTCTCTCTCTCTCTTTATTTTCTCTTATACCTTTCTGTTGAAGAGCGTAGGCTCGAAACGTAAATGACTTTTTCATTTTCTCGAGCGTCAAACTAATACACTTGCTTGTTGTTCATACATCTGTCTTCACCTTCTGCTTTTCTACAAATTTCAACTATATGTATGTCTGTCTGTATGTATGTATGTAATCGAATTTTGTGTCTGTGTTTGTTCCCGCAATGTTGGTGCGTTTACGACCCCGTAAATTAACGGTTCGGCAAAAGAGACCAATAGAATATGTACTAGGCTTACAAAGAATAAGTCCAGTCGTCGATTTCTTCGACTAAAGGCGGTCGCTGTGAAACAAGTAAAAAAAATAAGAATATTCCGAAAATATGAAATCGCGACACACTGCTACTTACGGCAGCAATCAATAAATGGAATATTCTTCGTCTTTTCCCTCCTCCACTAAATTCTTAACACCCTGTAATATTTATGGGTATCGCCTTTCCTTGTCAGACTAAATCTGAGATAAAGAAAAAAAGGTCCACCATCAATATTCACAACAGCAGTAAAACAAATAACACCAAAACCAAACGGATCTTGAATAAAAATACTGCAAGAACACACACAAAAAAAAAAGACAACAGCAATAAGAAGAACATCGGCTGTGAAGTTAATACCATTGAGAAGCTGCAGCCAACGTCAATAACAAAACCAATAACATCTGAATCAGAAATACATGATATGATAAAAAAATAACTAAACCAACAACATCAATATCAACAACAGTCTGAACAAACATTAACGGCAAGAATAAAACAACAGCAGCAGCAGCAGTAGTAGTAGTAGTAGTAGTAGTAGTAGTGGTGGTGGTGGTGGTGGTGGTGGTGGTGGTGGTGGTGGTAGTAGTAGCAGCAGCAGCAGCAGCAGCAGCAGTGGTAGTAGTAGTAGTAGTAGTAGTAGTAGTAGTAGTAGTAGTAGTAGCAGCAGTAGTAGTAGTAGTAGTAGTGCTTTTTTTCTTCTGATAGGCACAAAGCCGCTAGAAATTTATGGGGAGCGGGTTAGTTGCTTACATCGACCAACTGAACAACTGGTAGCTATTTCATCTCGACTCCCCACCGCCACCCCGAAAGAATGAGACGCAAAGTCGACCTCGGCGGAATTTGAACTCAGAACTTAGTTCGAATTATGCAGAGTAGTAGAAGTAGTAGTAGTAGTAGTAGTAGTAGTAGTAGTAGTAGTAGTAGTAATGATAATAATAATAATAATAATAATAATAATAATAATAATAATAATGATAATAATAATAAGAAATCCAAACTAAAACTAGAACAGCAACGGACCATGATAAAACGATGGCAAGAAAAGCCCCTACATGGTAAATACTGGGCTAAACTAAATGCGAAAGAAATAGACAGAGAAAAATCCCAGCAATGGCTGAGAAGCTCAGGACTCAAAGCAGAGACTGAAGGATTTTTAATTGCTGCACAAGACCAAAGCCTCCCCACCAGAAATTACCAAAAACACATAATGAAAAGAAATATAACAAGTAACTGTAGAATATGTGGAGATCGACAAGAAACAATAAATCATATTATCTCTGGCTGCCCAGTCCTGGCTAAGAAGGAATATATTCACAGACACGACAGAGCTGGGACCTATATACACTGGAAGCTATGCCAACATTATGGAATAGCAACAGAAAAAAGATGGTATAAACACACGCCAGAAAAGGTCACAGAAAACGAGAAAGCAACCATACTCTGGGATATGCCAATACACACAGATAGAGAAATTAAGGCAAATAGACCAGATATAGTTGTCAAAGATCATGAAGGAAAAAAATGCCTTCTAATTGATGTTTCAATACCAGCAGATGACAACGTTTCTCTAAAAGAAATGGAAAAACTTTCAAAATACAAAGACCTGGAAATAGAGATAACTCGAATGTGGAATCTAAAAACAGAAACAATTCCTATCATAGTAGGTGCCTTAGGTATAATAAAAAAATATTCAGACAAATACATAACAAAAACACCAGGACTTACAAATATATATAACATACAGAAAATTGCACTACTGGGTACTGCACACATTCTACGCAAAACACTTTCAATACAGTAAACATAAGAGCACCACAGCAAACCACAGCACATACCCAAGGCGCACAGAGCTGCGCTCGGTAGTGAAGTGAAAGTACGTTATAAAAATAAAACTACTGAATAATGATAATAATAATAATAATGGACACTTTGCAACAAGTATGGACTTGACAGAGCAAAAAATTGGTATGACCACAAACCTGAAGGCATCGTCGAAAATAGAAATGCAAAGATCCTATGGGATTTTATGATTCAGTGCGACCATGAGATAAAGAATAGGAAGCCAAACATAGTCTTAATTGAGAAAGAAAACAAACGATGCCGGATCATAAATATAGCATTCCCAGCTGACAACAAGGTATGCGACAAAGAAGAAAGAAAAGTTGAGAGATATGACAGGTTAGCTTGGGAAGTTAAGCAGTTGTGGTTGATGAAAAAGGTAGCAGTTGTACCAATAATTGTCAGAGCCCTGGGAACAGTGAGCAAAATTCTCGAGAAGTACGTGGAATAAATAGGGGCTGCAATAAGGGTAGTACACTTACAGAAAACAGCATTGCTTGGAACCGCTCAAATACTCCGGAAGGTGCTCGAAAAATAAGAGGTGTTACCTTAGTTCACTGGTAGTGAACAGCTGACACTGTAGTATATCTCCAGCGTTAGAAGCTGGGCAAAAGCAATAATAATAATAATAATAATAATAATAATAATAATAATAATAATAATAATTTATTTCTTTATTGCCCACAAGGAGCTAGATATAGAGGGGACAAACAAGGACAGACAAAGGGATTAAGTCGATTACATTGACCCCAGTGCGTAACTGGTATTTATTTAATCGATCCCGAAAGGATAAAAAGCAAAGTCGACTTTAGCGGAATTTGAACTCAGAACGTAGTTCAAATTACGCAGAGTAATAATAATAATAATAATAATAATAATAATAATAATAATAATAATAATAATAATAACAACAACAATAATAATAATAATAAAAGACATTGCAAAAGCAACAAATATTAAGTATAAAAATTAAAAAAAAACAAGTGACGAAAAAAATACAAAAACTTCGAGAAAAGAGCTAGTAAAGACAGCGCTAAGAAGGAGGAGGGGAATTGGAGGAAGAAGACGAAGAAGAAGAAGAAGAAGAAGAAGAAGAAGAAGAAGAAGAAGAAGAAGAAGAAGAAGAAGAAGAAGAAGAAGAAGAAAAAGAAGAAGAAGAAGAAGAAGAAAGTACCACTATGAACAGGGATTCAGCTGAAGCTTTAGATTAAAGTAGAAAATATCACAGACATATATATATATGTATGTATATATATATATATATATATATATATATATATATATATATATATATATATATATATATATAAGCATATATGTATATAAGCATATATATGTGCTTATGTAAGCATATATATATATAAGCATATATATATATATATATATATATATATATGCATATATATATATATTAGCATATATATGTATGCATATATGTGCGTTTATGTATATGTATGGATGTATATATATATACACATACATATACATACATACGTATATATATAATGCTTATATAATGAAAAAATATAAGCACATAAACATAATTATCAACACTGACTCAAAAAAAAAAACACTAACAAAAAACATCAAGAACATCAACAACAACAACAACAACAACAACAACAGCAACGGCAACAACGATAACAACTTCAATAGCAAGAAGAAGAAGAAGAAGAAGAATTCTAAATACTGCCAAGCTGAGAGTAAAGTAGCTGCTCTAAGTATGGATGTTGAAACAGGGAAGGCTTTTGGCAAGAACGACGTGTTAATGTAGTTATATGGTAATATTTTTCTGGGTTTTAGCTGCTTTGCTGAGGTCTTCTGGGAAGTGTGGCATTGAAATATTAGCAAGAATACAACGGTAGCGGCCTTATCTCTGCTAATAGAGTTTGGTAAATGTAAACTATTAACAACTAAATCCAGATATGGATTAATCTCAGCTGATTTCGAACAACTTCCAAAAGATACATTAGAAATATTCCTACTTTCTCAATGTCTTTGTGCTATTCATTTTCATTTATTTATTTATATTTTCTGTTTTTTTTTTCTTTTTTTTCTTCTTTTTTTGGTGGTGGGTAGTGGTAATAGGTTGATTTGTATTGTACTTTTTCTTTTCTTTTCTTTATGCTTTTTATCTTTTTCTGTGGTCTCTGTCAGTCTGTCTGGTTGTCTGCTTGTCTCTCTCTCTCTCTCTCTCCATTCTCACTCTCTCTCTCTCTCTCTCTCTCTCTCTCCCTCCCTCTCTCTCTCTCTCTCTCTCTCTATCTCTCTCTCTCTCTCTCTCTCTCTCCTAAGCCTTATATTTCTTTTCCAGCATCATCATTATCATCATTACTAAGACGAACTTCGTGCTTCAATATATGGGAAACAGTGAATAATAAATTCACTAAGGTAACGGATTTTTTGCGTGTATACATACATACATACATACATACATACATACATACAAGTGTCTTCTACTATAGCCTCGGGCCGACCAAAGCCTTGTGAGTGGATTTGGTAGACGGAAACTGAAAGAAGCCCGTCGTATATATATATATATATATATATATATATATATGTATGTGTGTGCATGTGTTTGTCCGTCTGGGTTTGTCCCCCCAACATCGCTTGACAACCGATGCTGGTGTGTTTACGTCCCCGTAACTTAGCAGTTCGGCACAAGAAACCGATAGAATAAGTACAAGGCTTACAAACAATAAGTCCTGGGGTCGATTTGCTTGACTAAAGGCGGTGCTCCAGCATGGCCACAGTCAAATGACTGAAACAAGTGAAAGAGTAAAAGAGTATATATATGTATGACCTTCTAATTATTGTTTCTCTTGTTCGCCTTGTATCGTCTGTCTGTTAGAATGTTTTATTGTCCTATTTTGCGTTTTTGTTCCATTTTGTAATATTTACACACACACACACACACACACACACACACACACACACACACACACACACAGAGACACACACACACACACACACACACACACACACACACACACACACACACACACACACACACACACATATATATGTACATATCTACATGTATGTACATATGTGTGTGTGTGCGTATCATCTTCAGCAAGACTTTCTATTGCATCCGGTAGTGGGGGCTCTTGTTCTGGAATTCCAAAGTTTTGAGGAAAGTAGAACTATCTTGCAACCCACTATTGTTCCCAGGTCTATTGTGACCCGGAGTGGAAATCCCCGTAAGGGTACTAGCAAAGGGTCAACTAGCATATGTGATGACAATCTCCAGATCATGAGAATAAAGAAATACTCGATGTGAGGATGCACAGTGAAACCATTGGGAGTAAGGGACTCCTGGCCGTTGTTACAGCATCTTACCAAAAGAGGGATATTCTGATGTAAAAGCTGCGGTTTTACATGATTGCCTGTCATCTCACTTCGCCCTGTCATTAAGTACTAACCAGAAAGACTTGGACTGGAGGCGCAATGGCCCAGTGGTTAGGGCACTGGACTCGCGGTCGGGGGATCACGGTTTCGATACCAGGACCGGGCGCTGTTAGTGTTTATTGAGCAAAAATACCTAAAATGAATTTTAGGGCATATAAATCTATTTCCTCATCTAATCTAATATTTTCCTATTATAAATCTAATATTCTCCTATCCTTCCTAAATACCGGTTCCCACATGCTGTTCAGATCGGCACTCGGTCTGCTTAGGAGGTTGTTGTGTCCTAGCATATGTGCTGCTTCTTTTAGTTTTCGTATTTTCCAGTGGTGTTCTCTGTCTATTATTTTAACTTCATGAACCGTAGCTGAAAAGTATTAAAATGAATTATCATTTACATACCCTCCTTTTGTAAATCAGTGTGGATAAATGCCAGCAATGACCTCCTCAGACTCTCCAATGTCTTAAATTATAAACAGAAACAATCGAGGGCAGGGAGTGAGGTTGTGAAAAGAAATCATTATTTTCTACATTTTTTTTTTATAGTATATAAATGTATTTATGAGGAGAAAAATATTGAAAAATTTCAATACATTTGACAGTAAGAAAGGAACGGGGAGGGTTGTCTTAGGATGTGCTAGAAACGACAGCCAAATCTCCCTTAAATCACTTACTTTTTCCTCAGAAAATATTAACAATTTTTTTAATATTTCTTTTACCGAAAATTCCCCTGCCGTGGCTTTGAAGTGCCAAAATAATTTGCCAAAATCAGTCTGGAGTAGAATGATGAGGGGGCAGGATTCTACAAAAGATTTTCAAAACTTTTTTTTTTTTTTCATAAAAAGAGGTACTTCCCCCATCATTTCGAAGGCTGTGGTTAAAACGAAATGGGGGAAAATCCCCGTCAAAATGGAATGGTTGCAATTTATTTGATCTTCCTGACCCGAAACTCCGTTTTTCCGAAACTCCTCTTCTCACTACCTCGGAACAAATTTTTCCCACAAATTTCTTTAAAATCGTAATCTATGCCGTTTGAAAGAAATTAAGTAAAATTTAATTAAAAGATATCCATTTTCCTGAAAGCTATGAGTTGGATCGTGTGAATTTTCCAAAACTCCTCTACCCACCCCCCGGAAAAATTATTTCCTATAAATCCTTATATACTCTGCTTCCACATCATCTAAGCAGTATTTGTTGAAAATTTCGTTAAAAAGGATACATTTTCTGGAAGATATGAGGCAACAAATTCGGGTGGAGTACACATCTGTAGAAATGCCGCTATTTCCATCTGTCTATCTATATCTGTCTGTCTGTCTGTTTATCTTTTTATCTATCTATTCATCTGCCTATCTATCTATCTATCTATCTATCTATCTATCTATCGATCTATCGAAGCGGTAACGGGAGAGAAAATCAACCGGGATAAGTCAGTGGGCTTGCGGCTCGGCACCTGGAGAAGCAAGCCCATGCCGTCAAGCAGCGCCTCCGTCGTGGGACGTTGGACTGACGGTCCGATTGAGTTGCTTGGGGTCTGGTTTGGTCCGGACCTCCAAACGGAGAAGAACTGGGACGAGATAACGAGAAGGGTGGCCACTCTAGCCCGGCAATGGGCCGAGAGGAAGCTTTCCCTAAAAGGTCGGGTGGAGGTAGCGATCACGTACATCGCGTCCGTCATCTACTACCGCCTGACCGTCGTTCCTTGTCCCGACCCTACCATCACCAAGCTGGAGCGCATCCTCTTCCGCTTCTTGTGGAAAAGAAACGTTCCGATGGTTAGGCGATCCGTTTGCTGCCAACACCTGTAAAAAGGAGGACTGGGCATGCCGTGGTTGATGATGAGCAGACACGCGCTGAGACTGCGACATCTCCGGCTCTACGTAGACAGCGGTGAACAGGTGTGGTCACCGTTTGTGCGGCGCGCTTTCCCGCAACTCGTCTCCATGACCGAACTGCAGTCATGGATCAAGAAGAGGCCGAGGAAGGGCGAATGGCACCGCGAGTGTCGCGTTGCTCTCCGGCAACTCCAACAACCCGGGTCAACCTTGAGCGACTGCATCACAACTAACGCATTCTATAGTGGATTAGTGGAGGGAAGGTACGACGACGATCTCGGGGCGAACCTGGGCGTCGACGAGGAATACCTGACCCGCCTGTTTAAGACGACCTTCGGGCCGGGACCTATGGACAACGTCCAGAGATCCCTGGCCTGGCAGTGCTATCGAGAACCACTACCCGTTCGGAATAAGCTCTACAGGCATGGCTCGAGAAACACGGGGCCGACCTGTCCGAGATGCGGGCAGAGTGACGAAACCGTTCTGCACGCACTCGTACAGTGTCCCACCATTTCCGAGCTGTGGGCTTACGTCGAACAACTGCTATCGCGTGTGGGACGAGTCGGTCTATCAGCCGTGTCTATCGTGAATATTGTCGCGCCTCCTTCCTTTAAACGGGAAGGAAGAGCTATTTTCATCGTACTTGTGGCTATGGCGAAAGAATGTGTATGGTGGACGCGTCTGAAAGGTCTAGAGACAAAGACTTTCCTCTCTGGGCAATCTCTCATCAACTTCTTCAAGTATCACCTGAAGAGAAAGGTGAGAGTAGAAAGGGAAGTCTTGTCTAGTAAATGCTTCAAAAAAAGATGGGTGAATGTAGCAAGGATGGCACGTGTGAATGACGGAGCCACCTTGAGCAATACCCTATGAACTAGAAAAAGAAAAACAAAAAGGCAAAAGAGAGTCACTTACTGTTATAGTTTCTTCAATGACAATATTGACCAAGGTTACCGTGGTCTTTTCCGTAGGCTTTTCTTTCCACGGCTAAACCTAAACTGTCCTCCCTTCTTTTTACAGAAGAACATGACTGTGATACACGATCCCTATAGATCATTTTTTTCGATCCCTTTTGATCGACCCCCCCCCCCATTTTTCCCTTCCTACGATCCCCCTTTTTTTTTCCTTCCCCCTCCCCAAAAGAAAAGCTCTACATTGTATTTGTCCCATCTTTGTTGAGCCCTGTGTGGCTAATAAAAGAAATGTATCTATCGATCTATCTATCTATCTATCTATCTATCTATCTATCTATCTATCTATCTATTTCCCGATCCTTTTGATCGGTATTTTACTTTTTTCTCTTATTTTCCCCCTTTTTGATGCGCAGACGCGCTGAGACTGCGACATCTCCGGTGCTTCATAGACGACGGTGAACAGGTGTGGCCGTTGTTTGTACGGCTCGTTTTCCCGCAGCTCGGCGCCTTGGCCGAACTGCAGTCGTGGATCAAACAGAGACCGAGGCTAGGCGAATGGCACCACGAAACCACTTTGAGCATGATCCTGTAAATCCAAAAGAGAGAGAGATAGCATTTTGCTCTCATGTGTTTATTCCCTCACTGCCTGAGGTTGCCGTGGTCTTTTCCGTAGGCTTGTATTTCCACGGATAAATCTAATCTTACTTTTTACATTATTAAAATTCTTCTGTGGTACGCGATCCCTTTTGATCGTTCTTTCCCCCCACCCCACCCCGATCCCGATTGATCAGAATCTTACTTTTTTTCTTATTTTACCCCTTTTTTTTTCATTTTCGAAAAGAAAAGCTCTACATTTGTATTTGTCCCCTCTGTGTTCAGCCCTGTGTGGCCAATAAAGAAAGTTATCTATCTGTCTGTCTGTCGTCTGTCTGTCTGTCTATCTATCTATCTATCTATCTATCTATCTTTCTTATTTCTTTATTGCCCATAAGGGGTTAAACAAAGAGGGAACAAACAAGGATAGACAAATGATTAAGTCGATTACACCGACTCCAGTGCGTAACTGGTACTTATTTAATCGACCCTGAAAGGATGAAAGGCAAAGTAGACCTCGTGGAATTTGAACTCAGAACGTGACGGCAGACGAAATACCGCTAAGCATTTCGCCCGGCATGCTAACGTTTCTGTCAGCTCGCCGCCTTTCAATCTATCTATTTATCTGTCTGTCTGTCTGTCTGTCTGTCTGTCTGTCTGTGTTAAGGCTATGTATGTGTAATCAAACCAGGATTGGTTAAACAACGAGTTGACCATAATCAAATATGAACTCGAAACGCTAAGGACCATACAAAGAAAACAAATGTTCTGATACATTTAGCTCAGGCGTTAACCACTTTATTGCTGCTGATGATCTGCATTGAGAGGGACAGAAATACTTGTGATACCAGAAGTCTAGCAAATAGAACACATAATAGCAGAGCGTATTATGGGACACTTGTGACAAATCATTTAATTAAGTACGTTGAATTAGAGTTAATTAAAGCAGCTTCCGTTAATGCCTTCAGTAGCCCAACATAACGTTTTCTACTCTAGGCACAAGGCCCGAAATTTTGGAGGAGGGTGGCAGACGATTAGATCGACCACAGTACGCAACTGGTATTTAATTTATCGACCCCGAAAGGATGAAAGGCAAAGTCTATCTCGGCGGAATTTGAACTCAGAACGTAAAGGCAGACGAAATACCGCAAAGTATTTCGCCCGGCGTGCTAACGTTTCTGCCTGCTTGCCGCCTTAGTAACCCAACATATCAAGTTTATACCGTTCATAGTGTTTAACAATTCTGTCAACTCACAAGAGAATGTCTACCAAACGAGTGGTCTGTGGTTTGCTTAGTTCAAACATAGACCTTCAAATGGTATCATATTGGTTTTCTGGTTGATATTTCACGACGTCATATCACTTATCACAACTTTTGACTTACTGATCAATTGGTGTTTAAGGTTTTAAGGTGGAAGTGGTTTGCTGAATGAAAATTATCTCCTCCTAGGTGGTCTTCACGTGACATTAATTACTAATGAAAAATATTTAGTAGCTGTCCTTGTTAATTAATATATTTCTAATTACGTTTAACGAAGCAATTTTATTTGAATTATAACAGCTGGAAAAATAATGGTACACACGTTGTTGTTGTTGTTATTGTTGTTGATGTTTTCCTTTGGTTAAACTATTCTTTTACCTCAATGGGCTGTATGTGTGCGTTTGTACGTCTCTTTGGTGTAGACACCGTACACATACAGGTACAAGTCAACGCACACACACAGTCATAGGCAGACAAAATACGCACATACACACACAGATTCATATACACAATCGTCAAAGGCTTCAGATAATCTCAGATCCAAGAACTCTCTTGAATTTAGCAAAAGAAGCTTTTATATAGTTACATATATAGACATGCACATATATATATTTAAATGATAAACTTCTGGAAAGTTTTACAGATTTTTACAGTTCCACTGGTGGATTGGATCTGTAGTCTTCGAATTAGCTTTCTCCTTTCTGGTTTTGAGAAACCTTATTTCTCAAGATTGGTATTTAGGCAGTGTGTTACATATCCTAGGGCCCCAATAATTACAGGTATAAATCTGAACTTGTAATCTGGATAAAGTAACTGCGGATTTCTGAATAGTTCAGCAGAGGTGATCTCTTTTTCACTGATCTACAGCTTTATGTTAACATCCGCCGGGCAGCTGATTTGTATGTATGTATGTATGTATGTATGTATGTATGTATGTATGTATGTATGTATGTGTATTTTAAAGGAGCAAATGTTTCTTT
>NC_142928.1:198657231-198659731 GCF_046866305.1 Octopus bimaculoides
TTTCAAAGCTGGGAGCTAGACCTTCCAGAATCTTCCATATGTATATCACTGCATACCTTTCTCGCCTTCCCTCCATGGAGTTGAGCTTCAGTTCTTGTAGCCTTTCCCAGTCACTCATCTGTTTCACCGAGTCAGTCTTCTTTGTGTAGTGGTGCTGGAAAATTGGCATTCAGTCATAGATGTTGTACAAGTGGTAAGACCTGGAATTGAAGCAGAAACTAGATCTCACAGACCGGATAGAGTCAGTTATTCTTCAAAACTCTAGTCATTCTGAATAAGCCAAAGTAAATGGATGAAAGGTATCAACGTACATTATAACAACCTTGGATACAGGCTAATGATACATATATATGTACATAGTGAGAATTTACGAAAAACAAAAGACGAAGACGGGTGTGTAAACAACAAACAGATGTATTAGTTTAACGCTCGGGAAGTGAGAAAGTCTTTTACGTTTCGAGCCTACGCTCTTCGACAGAAAGGAACACAGAAATAAACAGGGAGAGAAAATAGAAAAAGGGTTAGTGGCTAATATATATATTATGTGTGTGTGTGTGTGTGTGTGTGTGTGTGTGTGTGTGTGTGTGTGTGCGTATATATATATGTATGTATATATATATATATATATATATATATATATATATATATATATATATATATATATATATATATATATATATATATATATGTATGTATGTATTTACATATGTGTATGTATGTATAATGATTATGATACAATTCATTGGCAATGTAGCCGTATAGTGGGTTCAAACCTGAAACCTGTAACTGTGGAGTGAACGTTTTAACCAGGCAGCCATGGTTGTGCCTTTATTAGTTTGTCTAGTTCAAAATTAGGGAAATTTCTGGTTTACAAAAATTATATACTGTAATAAAATTTCTTCGTTGGTATTGTACATTAACTCTTTGATGATTCTATTAAAGATAACTGGAGAAGTTTCATGAAAGTAATAAATAAATATAATCTTTAGATTTCAATCGATATTTAACATGTTAAACAGCAAAAGAAAAAATAACGGGTTTCGTGGATCTCGTTTTTATGGAGCGTGAGAAAACGAGATTTGACTATCTTTATTGTTAACCGCGATTTGAGAGATATATATCTCAGAGTCATATTTTTTTTTTACATTACAAAGGATTAGATATATCTCGGGATATACGTATAAAAAAGTATAGGGTTAACAAATGTTTGCGAATTATCCAACACAATTTAAAGTTTCTGGTATTTTATGGAACACGCTTATGTTTATCCTCATAAGTGATTTGTCACTATTTCTGCAGAAGTTTGGTTGTTAGTAACTGGATGGTGGATGAATTTAGTAACTATTATAAGCAATTACTTCCATAATTGTAACAATTCTAATATTGTTATTTCCTGAAAGGTACGTATTTCAAGAATAGGCATGTCTTTTTTAAAACATAAATAACTTGCATAAAAAGATAGTGTATCTTGACAATGAGCAGATCTTAAAATACGATGATAACGTATTTACTGCTGATACATCTGCTGTAATGCAATATAATTAAGCTTGCTCCAAGTGGATTTTGTGCCCTCACATCTCAAAGCACAAGAACAACCTAGATCGATTCCAAAGAAAAGGTGCTCGTTTTCTACCCTGAAAGCTACCGCTGGTCCATAGACATGCAATATCTTCTTACTGTCCCTTTTTTTATCACTGCTACCGTGACGTCTACTCTATTCATCTCCTACTACTCCACCTCAGGCACCATCGCCCTCATACCTCCTCAACTCAGGTATTACCCAACTCAGAAGTCGTTCTCTCACGATGTGTCCCCTTCCAGGCCTCACGCTAACTTTTGTATCCATTCCTTTTTCCCTAGAATAAAGCTCCTTCCAGCGATTCGCGCCCTGAAAATCTTTTATCCTGCAGTTCTCGCTCAAGATCGACGTTAACCATATTACCCTCAATGTCCTCAAAGGATCTTTGAAGGCGAAATACATAGGCTTTCCTTCACACGAAGCTAGTAAGGAAGGTGATCTTTCTTTTGTGAGGACCGTTTTTGTTCCGTTACAGAGGTAGGTGTTTGCCTGGGTTTGAGTGAATACTCCGATATTTTAATTCAGTGTTTGTGTTCAAGATGATTTGCTGTGAAAAGATTGTAACCGAAGTAGCATTGAACTCAAAGCAATCCAACGAAGCTACACTAAGAAAATTGTCTCGATGCAACGTATCAGCTACTGGGAAAGACTAAAAGAACTAAAACTCTTCTCCCTAGAACGAAAGTAGGAGAGATATGCAGTGATATACATCTAGAAAAAAGGCCGTGTACCAAACTTTGGCATTGAAAGTTACCCAAACAGCAGAACGGGGCGCCACTGCATAGTGCCAAAGATCCCAGCATCGCCATAAAAATACAGGACCAGATACTGCGACAGCTTGGGCTTCAAGGACCCACAGCTGTTTAATATCCTTCCAAAATGCATGGTGTGAACGTAAGTGTCTTTAAAACAAAACTGGAT
>NC_142928.1:198664731-198669731 GCF_046866305.1 Octopus bimaculoides
TATTTAGATGATGTAAATAGATGCATGCAACCATAAGCATATATACTTACATGTACATATGTATATATATATGAGTGTGTGTGTGTGTATGTGTGCGTGCGCGTTTATGTCCAGTTATATTTAGAAAGAATTTTATATTAAAACTGAAGGGTTACTTAACACGTCTTATTAGAGTTCAATTTAGGCAACTTTCACAGGGAAAAAATTGACAGGGACTTCGAAGTTTCGGTTCGCTTGTTTTCTTCAGACAGTTTGACGGAAGGAAGAAAGACGGAACTTTGAAATTACTCTGAGCTTTATCCCTGTAAAAGTTTAACACGCGCACATATATTTATACATAAATGCATACATACATACAGATGCGTACATACATACACACACACACAAACACATATATATATATATATATATACATATAGACATGTACATATATATATAGAGAGATGTGTGTGTGTATATATATATATATATATATATATATATATATATATATATATATATATATATATATATATATATATATGTATATATATATATAATTGTATACATAGATGTGTGACGTGTGTGTGTGTGCGTGCGTGCTTATGTATTGCGAGCAGAAAGAAGCAGGCATATATATATATATATGCACATATGTATGTATCCACACACACAGACACACACAGACACACACACACACACACACACACACACACATATATATTTTACATATACGTATGTATATGTATATATATACATAGACATATATGTATGCATGCGTATGTACGTGTATTTACATTGTACGCTAGAGTGTCTATGTATATTTCCGTTCTTTCAATCATCATTGAATAATCTTCTGTCACAGAAAATAAAATGAAGGAATATTCAAGCATTATCATTGTATCATTTCTATTTGTTTCCGAAATACCTGCTATTTGTTAATGGAAATACACAGGTAACGTATTTAGAAAGTAATTCCGGAAAATTTTCTATTCGCTTTCATTCTTACTACACTGCATATACAAACATGCATATATATATATATATATATATATATATATATATATATATATATATGTTATATATGTATAAACACACGCACACACATATATATATATATATATGTATAAATATATAGAGAGGTAGTAATGCTGATAAACACAATTACACGCCATACACACACATACACACACATGCATAGATATACATATGTATATATAGACACATATATCTACGAATATTCTGAAGTACATATACACATGTATTTACGTAGACCATAAACATTCAGAATATTAACCACAGAATACATTATTTTTTTAACTCTACACCTGTTTCAGGAAGCTCAGCAGATGGAATATGCAAAATGTTTTGTATTTACATAAACAAAATATAGGTGTATCAAATACCCTATATCAGAACTGCGTTTAGTTGTAATAATCAACCTGACATTAACATTAATAAAACAAGAGCACTCAAAGAGCACAAACCTCCTCCAAGGCAACACCAACGTCTTCTCAACGGTTAGCCGGAGATGATTTTTAAAATTAGAATATCCGAAATAAACTCAAATGCTCTCACAAAGAAGAATACTAAAAATGATCCCGACCTCTCTCAAAAATTAAGTAAAAAAAAACAGGAAAAATAATCCAGAATCCTTGTACAGTACCGAATCGATCCCAGAATCTAATTAGATTGTGCCAGTCACAAAGCCAAACATTCCTGAAAGTTTCATCCGAATCCATCCAGCAGTTGATGAGATATCTTGTCCACAGACAAACAAACAAAAGCGACTGAAAACAAAACCTCCGCCTTCTTTTTCTTTTCCAAATATATCTATATATGTGTGTATGTATGTATATATCGTGTGTTCTCGTCTACGTTTGTTTGCAATGTCCTGTACCCAGATATGCACCTATACATACAGGTGGATGTCGGTATGCACATACCTGTACGTATATATGCATATACTCATTTACTTTTTGTTTTTACATGATTGAACGCAGCGTCTTCCAAAATGTAAGTAGTTTTCGTAACTCATATCCTCCGACGCTACTCTATCTCTTTCTCTTTCCTTCTCCCCCCCCCCCCTCGTTCTTCCTCTGTACTACTACGTATCTCGCTTTACCCCTCTCGTTCTTCCTCTGTTACTACTACGTATCTTTTTTTCCCCCTCGTATTTCCTCTCTTTCTCTTTTCCTCTTGTTGCTCACCTATTCTTCTACTTCCTACCTCTGTTTCTCCCTCTACCACTCTCTCTCTTCCCTTTACACCGGCATGGTCACATGCTTCCGGTCAATAATCCTTTCCTTCCTTGGCTTTCGCCAAGCAACGCACGCACCACTTTGTCTCTCTCGGGTTCGTGCCTCATCGCGTTCATACACACATAATTTTTCTCGTCTGGCCGTAAAGCCTTTTCTGTTTGTTTTCCTGTCTTGTTTTTTGTCCGCCACTACATTCCTCCATGGCTAGATTTAATTTGCGTATACAAATTTAATCTGCGATCCATGGGACGAGCCGTTTTAGCGATGCGTCCTGCCCAAGCTCGTCGAAACGCCGGTGTTAAAACGTGGGTGGCTGATGAAGGAGAATGTTCTCTATGTGGTTCGTGTGTTCTCGTCTACGTTTGTTTGCAATGTCCTGTACCCAGATATGCACCTATACATACAGGTGGATGTCGGTATGCACATACCTGTACGTATATATGCATATACTCATTTACTTTTTGTTTTTATATATATATATATATATATATATATATATATATATATATATATATATATATATATATATATATATATATGTATGTGTGTGTGTGTGTGTGTGTGTGTGTGTGTGTGTGTGTGTGGAAATGTATCTACAGTGCGTATGTATATGCACCTATAAGTATGTATGGAAATGTATCTGCAGTAGATACGTGTCTAATTATCTGTGCATCCTTTCCATTTTTGTTCGCCATAACCAGACGGGTTTCAATACGTCACATCATACCGTAAATACAATGAGAGTGTGATGTCTTCGGACGAGCAAATCAACCAAGAACTCCAGCATGTATATAATAATATTTTACTTATTTCTAGTATGAATCAACTGCGAACAAGCAAACACACTCGCAGACATCTGCCTATGCACACCCGTCTAAAAAACAGAACTAAATGCATGAGTATTATAAAGAGATTTATTAATATTGAGAAGTGAATTTCCTATTTGGCCAGTCGTAGATATTTCCCCATGTCCATTACAAATACTGCACACACAGGACAGGCTGAGCGTAGATTTATCTCTCACATAAAACTCTGCCGTAATTCCTATCAAATTATCAATCTATAGATCAATAAACTATTGAATAATGAAATTATTTAGCCATGAATGTAAGCCACAAGTGAATCAATCATATCTGTATTTGTATATATCTAATTACACTAAGCAACTTTCGCTGATTTAATGTCGCTGGCAAATACCGTATGTGTGTGTGTGTGTGAGAGAGAGAGAGAGAGTGTGTGTGTGTGTGTGTGTGTGTGTGTGTGTGTGTGTACACAAGCGTGTATATATGATATATATGTATATATATGTGACGTGTGTGTGTGTATTATAAGTAGTTATGTATGTATAACTCCTTATTTATCCATCTATCTTTATATCTCTCTCTCTCTGTGCTTGTGTGTATATACATGTATGTTCATGTTTATAACTAAGTATATAATCATATGTGTATATATATATATGTTTATATATATGCAAACACATATATATACACACATATATTTACATATATATATATGCATGTGTGTATATAAACATATACACATATATACATATATATACATACATACATATATATATATATATACATATATATATATATATATATATATATATATATATATATATATATATATATAACACATACATGTATACACACATATTTAAACAAAGATTTGCTTAAAAAGTATGAACTATTCGAGAAAATTCTTAGAAAAACAAAAAATAATAAAAAGAACCCTCTGTAATGAAGTTTCTGAATCTTGTGTCAGCGGTTTCGTTGTTCAACTTTTCAAAAACACGGATCGGGTCATCCGTTTAGAGGAATTTATTGTTTTAGTGTTGAGTATTTTCGGTTTAGGAACATCTTTCTTTTTTTTAATGGGAATGTGATTGGAATAAATACGCATACTTGATTAGTTCAACAAAATATATTTTCATATGAAAAATGAAATGTATTAAAACACTTTAAATTCGAAAGAAATATATCTATTGTAGAAAACAAAATATATTTACACACTTTAAACGCAAACAATATGTATTCATACACAAACACACCATGTACCTAACACATACATTCACACACAAAACTCCTTGATGTAACCCCTTATCTCCCTTGAGACGAAACTCTCCAGTTTTTCCTAAACATATTTATAAATCATTCTTATTAATTATCATAAGATAATAATAATAATAATAATAATAATAATAATAATAATAATAATAATAATAATTTGGGGAGAGGGACCTAGTCGATTATATCGACCCAATGCGTAACTGATACTTATTTCATCGACCCCGAAAGAATGAAAAGCAAAATCGATCTCGGCAGAATTTGAACTCAGACCGTAATGACAGACAATAGCCGCTAAGCATTTTGCCCGGCGTGCTAACGATTCTGCCAGCTCGCAGCCTATTAATAATGACGACGATGATGATGATGATGGTGATGATGATGATGACGACGACAATATCCTGATGCAATACCAGGCAGTGACTCTCATGGCTTCTGATCTTAACTTATTGGATGTGTTGACATATACATGTTTTGTCATGATATAAGAGATGGGCTACAGCAAATATTCTGCTCAATACCACAGATTTGCTTGTCAGTTGTTTAACTTTAACCAGTTGAGCTTGTGTCTTTGTGGCTTATGATATGAGCATCTCTGATCATGAGCAGAAATTGTGACGGAACATCATAGCCACAATTTCTGCTCGTGATCAGAGATGCTTATATCATGTGCGTCAGTATTTCAATG
>NC_142928.1:198672231-198674731 GCF_046866305.1 Octopus bimaculoides
ATACATACATATATAAATTCACATCGTTCATTTATACATATATGCATATATATAGTCTTGCGTATATGCATTCATATATATATATACATGTACGTATATATATATGTATATATACCTGTATACTATCATACTTTCATACATTCACATTTACATATTTCTATACGCGTGTATGTATGCTTGTATGTCTGTACATATGCACATATGTATGTATGCATCTATGTATATATCTATGTGTGCGTGTGTAGGTAGGTAGGTCGGTAGGTAGGTAGGTAGGTAGGTAGGTAGGTAGGTAGGTAGGTAGGTAGGTAGGTAGGTAGGTATGAATTGGTGAACGCTTGTTTTTACAACAAGGGAAAATAAATTCCATGCATATATAATAGACTTGTGTACATTTTATAACTGAGGATTCCTTGCTCGGCAACGCGAAAGTCGGTGTTACGATCGAAAACTTTCAGCTTGAACTACTACTACTACTACTACTACTACTACTACTACTACTACTACTACTACTACTAATAATAATAATAATAATAATAATAATAATAATAAGGGACATGCTCAACTGGTTAAGGTCAAACAACTGAGAAACAAATCTGTGGTCTTGAGCAGAATATTTGCTGTAGCTGTCTTTTATACCAAGACAAATTGGCTATAGCATATATTCTGCTCAATTTGTCTTGGTGTAAAAAACGGGCTACAGCAAAGATTCTGCTCAACACCACAGATTTGCTTGTCAGTTGTTTGACCTTAACCAGTTGAGCATGTCCCTTGGTGACTGACGATATGTGCATCTCCGATCATGAGATGTATCGGGGGAGCATCATAGTCATGTGTTGAGAGGAATTCTTTGGGGTTTGGATAATTCACTTTTGGAAACATGAATATTTTGTACACCATCCTTAAACAACCCTTATTCAGGGACCTTTTGAGCGCGATGGGCTACCCGACCTGAAGAAAATTCTAACTGGGCCCCACCCGCGAGTTCATGCGTTGTTTATCTTGATATGAGATCACCATGTCGCGCACATATGGTTGTGATGCATGTGCCTGGTGTACCCTTATCAGACGGGTAGTCATGATGGGTATATTGGGCTTCGTATATTTTACCCCAGTGTCACTTTGATTGCATGCACTGCTCTCTCATTCAATAATAATGATAATAATAATAATAATAATAATAATAATAATAATAATAATAATAATAATAATAATAATAATAATAATAATAATAATAATAATAATAATAAGCCAGACATAGTCTTAATTGAGAAAGAAAGCAAACTGCTGGATCATAAATATAACATGCCCAGCTGACAACAAGGTATGCGATAAGGAAGAAAGAAAAGTCGAGAGATATGACAGGTTAGCTTGGGAAGTTAAGCAGTTGTGGTTGATGAAAAAGGTAGCAGTTGTACCAATAATTTTCGGAGCCCTGGGAACAGTCAGCAAAAATCTCGAGAAGTACATGGAACAAAGAGGGGCTGCGAAAAGGGTGGAGAACTTAAAGAAAACAGTACTGCTTGGAACCGCTCGAATACTCTGGAAGGTGCTCGGAAAATAAGAGGTGTCACCTGAGTTCACTGGTAGTTAACAGCCGACACCGTAGCACATCTCCAGCGTTAGAAGCTGTGCAAAGGCAATAATGATAATAATAATAACAATAATAGTAATAATATTAATAATAATGATAATAATAATAATAATAATAATAATAATAATAATAATAATAATAATAATAATAATAACAACAACAATGATATGTTCCACAACCAGTATGGCAACCAGCATCACGAATACGTCAACCACCATCTTCCCATAACTACAACCACCCTTACTAATATCCACTAATATCGCCACCATCATAACCACCACCATCATAACCACCACCATCATAACCACCACCATCATAACCACCACCATCATAACCACCACCATCATAACCACCACCATCATAACCACCACCATCATAACCACCACCATCACCTCCACCATAACGAAACTACTCTCCACTACCCCATAGTTACTAACACTAATGCCATTACTATCATCACAACCACCGTTACCTCTGTCACTATCGCCACCACTACCACCACTACCACAACTACTGGCAGCACCATTTCAACCACCACCACTACCAATAACAACAACAACGCTGTCACCACCACTACCACCATCACCACCACAGCGACTACTAGCATCTTTGTCAAAACTACCAATACTACCACTATCGACACTACCACCACCACCTCTAATACCACTGCCATCACCACCACCAATACCACCATTATCGACACCACCATCACCACCACCAAAACCACCACCACCACCACCACCACCGCAGTCATCACAGTTACTTTCATTACTACTACCAGCATCAACTAAGCAATTGTTACTATCGTCAGACGCCATCATGACAGGTAGGGCGGACGCTCTGTGACAAGGTAACGACGTCATTTAAGTTAATTAAATACTTTAAAGGTTTTCACCTGAGGAGACAAGA
>NC_142928.1:198692231-198694731 GCF_046866305.1 Octopus bimaculoides
ATATAAAATAGAATATTATCGTCATGATTTGAAAGTCATGATCGGACGTTCCAAGTTCGATGGGAACTTGGAACTGAACAAACTTAAATAAGTTTTTGAAATAAAATTTAGTTTGACTTCATTATTAATATAACAACTTACAGTTTATGTCGAGTCATTTTAAGTATCTTGTTTTGCCAGGGTGAGTTTAAAAAAATAGAGGAAAGAAATTGACAGAAAAAAAGGAATGAAATTTGACGAGAGTCGTGTAGTTGCTCTGAGAGGATTTTCCCTTTTACTTCACTTCTCAATACAATGTTACAAGTTTACTTATTTCCAGAAATAGATACTATATATCTTGAATGTCAGTTGAATATCTTGCTTAAGCACAGTAAGAGCGATATACTGGTGGCATTATGTTGTCTCACTCAATACATTTAAGGAGAGGTCTCACATTTATTTTGACACACACACATACAAAAACGCATACACGCAGTCACGCATACATACACACGCGCACACACAAACGCCCACACAGTAAATGGTGGACGCAATACACACACACACACATCTTTTGTCTTTCACTTGTTTCCGTCTTTCGATCAAGGCCATGCTGGGGCACCGCTTCGGAGGATTTTAAAGCAAAAATTCAACGACAGCATTTATTCTATCAACTTTTATTTGCCGAACCGCTAGTTTACAGGCGAAGGGGTGAGGAGGATGTGGGACAAGCACAAACCCTAGTAACAAGCAGATACACACACATGTGTGTATAATACATACACACACACACACACACACACACACACACACATATATATTAATATAAATCCCTATATAGACACATATATATTATATAAATCCCTATATATGCACAGATATATGTGTATGTATATATATATATAGAAATACATATGCATATATATGTTTAAATACATATATATTCAAACACACATGCTGGTGTGTTTACATCCCCGTAACGTAGCGGTTCGGCAAAAGGGACCGATAGAATAATTACTAGACTTACAAATAAATAAGATCCAGAGTCGATTTGTTCGACTATAGGCGGTGCTCCAACATGGCCGCAGACAAATATATATATATATATATATATATAGATATGCAGGGCAGGGAATCATCAATTAGTAATAAAATTAATAATTAACAATTCTGCCGGGTAGCTCAGTATGAAAAAACCTTCTTCGGTAAATAATTTATAATCATAAATATATAGGGATTGACAGTAACCTGCTTCTCCAACATACTGAGAATTCAGAAATAGCAGTCAAAGAACTACTGATTTCAAAACTACAAATTATTACTCCAGATTGATAGCGATATCAATATCGCTATCAATCTGGAGTAATAATTTGTAGTTTTGAAATCAGTAGTTCTTTGACTGCTATTTCTGAATTCTCAGTATGTTGGAGAAGCAGGTTACTGTCAATCCCTATATATTTATGATTATATATATATATATATATATATATATATATATATATATATATATATATATATATATAAAGTGTAGTATATTGCCACTTAAGTGTGGCTGACCCCTAGGGGTGGATGTTACTGTTGCTTTTAGCCCCAGGAGGACAGATGTCCTCCTGGGGCTAAAAGCAACAGTAACATCCACCCCTAGGGGTCAGCCACACTTAAGTGGCAATATACTACACTTTATCGTGCAGTTACTGTTAATACTTCATTTAGAGAATTAACATTGCTTATATATATATATATATATATATATATATATATATATACATATATATATATACATGTACATATACATTTATATACATATACATATATATATATATGTATGTATATATGTATATATATATATATATATATATATATATATATATATATATATATATATATATATATATATATATATATATATATATATATATAAACAGTGACTCAGTTAAGGTTCAATTAGATCAAAGTGAATTTATACGGTAAGCTGAAGTTTTATAGATCGCCAGAAAGATGGCTGTTTTCCTTCGAGTGGCCACCTAATGGTTTCCATAAAATACTTTAACTAGGAAAGCAGTTGCTGAGTTTCACACTGCATCAAACTAACGAACCTACAACAATAGATTTACATTTTAGATTGAATGGTGAGATCGATACAATGACTAACATCTATAATGAGCCTAAAATGGAGTCCTTGTAAGTGTTCACGCGACCAGCTAGAAATTACAACTAGATCACATTTAAATCAAAATAAGGAAGGTCGGATTAGATAATATAACGGTAGATGCCCGCCCCCTAAAGACGTGACGGTCATAAGAGTGATAGTTTCATCATAAAATAGTTTATTCAAGTTTAAAACCACTCTAAAGAACACCAACAACATCAACAATAGCGTGTTTCTTACTTGTTGCTAATAACAATAAATATCAGAATGTATAAAACTGATGTGACAGGAGATTCTCATCTACAACGTCACGTAATGAAGACAGGAAATGAGTAATTACGTAACGGTAGGAGTTTGGTAAATTCTATTTGA
>NC_142928.1:198709731-198712231 GCF_046866305.1 Octopus bimaculoides
ATAGATAGACAGAGACAGACAGGTAGACAGACTGATACATAGATAGATAGATAGATAGATAGATAGATAGATAGATAGATAGATAGATAGATAGATAGATAGATAGATAGATAGATAGATAGATAGATTGATTGATGTATAGATACTGGCTAATATTCGTGAAATGTGTTTACGGAATCAGTGATTGACGATGTTTAACTAAATTATTTATAATTATATTAAATATACAGAGTATTGATTATTGTTTCACTCGACGTAAACACGGTGACTCATGAGTCGGCCCTGGACGAGAAACGATGCTCCGTTTACCGAGCCAGGACCATGAGTTGTTGCTGTTGTAGCTGTTGCTGTCGTCGCCGTGGCTGGGGCTCTTGTTATCGTCAACAGTAATATTCTTGTTGTTTAGTTCCATTTCAGTCATCAACTAGAAATTCCAGTCACAATACTTTTTCTTGTAGTTCTTTTTTCTTTTTCTTTTTTTTTCGTTTCTAGTTTTGTGTTTGTAGGAGTATCTTATTCAAAAGTGTCCATCTATATTTTTATGATGTCGGGTCGGATGTGATTCAGGGGATATGTATATGCGCCTATATATATATATATATATATATATATATATATATATATATATATATATATATATATATATATATATACATATATATATATATATATATATATATATATATATATATATATATATATATATATATATATATATATATATAAGCAATGTTAATTCTCTAAATGAAGTATTAACAGTAACTGCACGATAAAGTGTAGTATATTGCCACTTAAGTGTGGCTGACCCCTAGGGGGTGGATGTTACTGTTGCTTTTAGCCCCAGGAGGACATCTCCTCCAGCTGGCTTATCGACACACGACTGTGTCCTGTTTGCCAAGGGAAGTTATCCCTCTCACCTCGATCTGCAGCACGAACGTATCCGGATTTCAGGGTTATTTCCCTTCGTCGGCGCCCGATAGCTGCTGACCTTGGCGAGAGAGACAAAAACCTAGCAATCTTATATCTTCTTTTCCAGTGAAATTCTTCACTGATATCGAAAAGGTGAAAACAAGCAATGTTAATTCTCTAAATGAAGTATTAACAGTAACTGCACGATAAAGTGTAGTATATTGCCACTTAAGTGTGGCTGACCCCTAGGGGTGGATGTTACTGTTGCTTTTAGCCCCAGGAGGACATCTCCTCCAGCTGGCTTATCGACACACGACTGTGTCCTGTTTGCCAAGGGAAGTTATCCCTCTCACCAAGGTCAGCAGCTATCGGGCGCCGACGAAGGGAAATAACCCTGAAATCCGGATACGTTCGTGCTGCAGATCGAGGTGAGAGGGATAACTTCCCTTGGCAAACAGGACACAGTCGTGTGTCGATAAGCCAGCTGGAGGAGATGTCCTCCTGGGGCTAAAAGCAACAGTAACATCCACCCCTAGGGGTCAGCCACACTTAAGTGGCAATATACTACACTTTATATATATATATATATATATATATATATATATATATATATATATATGTGTGTGTGTGTGTAGATATAAATATAGATGTATATATATATAGATGTATATATATATATATATATATATATATATATATATATATATATATATATATATATATATATATATATATATATAGGCGCAGGAGTGGCTGTGTGGTAAGTAGCTTGCTTACCAACCACATGGTTCCGGGTTCAGTCCCACTGCGTGGCACCTTGGGCAAGTGTCTTCTACTATAGTCTCGAGCCGACCAAAGCCTTGTGAGTGGATTTGGTGGACGGAAACTGAAAGAAGCCCGTCGTATATATGTGTGTGTATGTATATATGTGTGTGTGTGTGTTTGTGTGTCTGTGTTTGTCCCCCACCAACATCGCTTGACAACCGATGCTGGTGTGTTTATGTCCCCGTAACTTAGCGGTTCGGCAAAAGAGGCCGATCGAATAAGTACTAAGCTGACAAAGAATAAGTTCAGGGGTCGATTTGCTCGAGTAAAGGCGGTGCTCCAGCATGGCCGCAGTCAAATGACTGAAACAAGTAAAAGAGTAAATATATATATATATATATATATATATATATATATATATATATATAAAATATATAAATATATGCATATATTCATACATATATGTACATACCTACATCTAAATGCATACATACATGCATATATGGGTACAAGGCATCAAGAAAAACGTTAAACACAATGAGAAACGAAACCATAAAACGAACTTTTTTCGAACAACGAAAAAAATAAACAGAGAAACGAGACATGCAACATAAAGATTATATCCCTTCGTCAGTTGTCCCTGTTCCATCTACTCTGCGTTTCCATGGCTGTGCCCATGCTGGGGCATCGCTGTTTTGCTGCACTGTTGCTTTTCCTCTAATATGCGGAATTTGGTGAATAAGGAAGTTTGATGTCGCTACCCTCATTTGCACCTCTTGCCACGAGGTAGGTTCATCTAAGACTCTCGACAGGAAGAGGTCCAGTT
>NC_142928.1:198717231-198719731 GCF_046866305.1 Octopus bimaculoides
ATAGAGAAATATACATATACTGCATAATTTTTTTCATAAATATATGTAAACGTACAGGATATATTTTATCTTCGTAGATTTTCGTAAACATATAAAGTGTCTTTGTAAATTTATGTAAACAACGTCATTATGCAGTATTATGCGTGTGTTTATGTGTGTATGTGTGTGTAAGTGTGTCTGTGTCTGTGTGTGTGCTTCTGCGTGCGTATGTATGTATGTAGATATGTATATATTTAAACAAACAATACACGTCTATAGATAAATTTACACTACCAAACATAAAATCTTCTTTTAACATATATAAACAGACCCAAAATTTAGTATCTCTGTACCCGTATGTAAACAAATATTTTCTAAAATACTTCGTACAATATATAGACAGAATATGAAATAAATTATTGACAGAGAGACTGCACCAATGTAACATCCACTGATGTAGTTTTTTTTTTGGGGGGGGGGGTTGTCAGAGAAATCCGTTCGTTTTATTCTATTTGGGTTTTTCTTCCTACTTTTGACAACATCGTCATTTGTCAGGGGGATATCAAATTTATTCAAATTAAGAAACGATAAAAAAAATTTATCAAAAAAATCTGATCTACAAAAAAATACCCGTAAAACATTACGATAAAAATATTTCGTGTGTTAATTCAAGGAACATTTGAAAAGATTGAAATAAAAAAGGCGAAAGAATTTCTCAGACGACCTTATATAATGCTATCATCAGACAAACCGTTACAGTTATCATCGCGCCATTTGTTTTCGTAATGCTAGGCATGTTAAGGTTTGTAAAAATATCCTTTAAAGGCGGGAATTTAGATCAATGTTTTATAGAAAGATTTCAAATAAGAGATATCAAAATTTATATCTCATCGAAAAGAGGAAATTATCTTAAAGTACATTTTGTTGCTTCTTCTAATTTTCTGTAATTCATCAGTTTGTAAATAATTGGGTTTGTCGAATTATTAATTTTCTTTCCAAAATAGCAAATAATTTCATTATTCTATAATCTGTGATAATTTCATGAATTTTTCAGATGGAAAAATATTTAAAGAAGCATCGTGGACATGATCGGACACGTGGATACTCACACACACATACATACACACAACAGACAGACACACACACACATTTAAACAAAATATATATACATACATATATATACTCACGTATATATATACACAAATATATGTATATGCATATGTATATATATATATATATATATATATATATATATATATATATATATATATATATATATATATATATATATCTTTTACTTTTTACATGTCTTACTTATTAAACCACTGGCATGCTGGGGCACATACACACACATATGTGCAGAAATATGCGCATACATATATACTTATATATACACACACACATACATACACATAAATATATATAAATACATACATATATATATATATATATGTGTGTGTGTGTGTGTGTGTGTGTGTGTGTGTGTGTGTGTGTGTGTGTGTGTGAAGAGGAATGACCACTAGGTGGATTCCCAATATACTAGAAGAGGACCCCAAATGGTCTAACCACGAAGAAAATTGTTCTCAAAAAATTTCGGCAAACGCCAGAACGTAAAGCGAGCAAGGCAAAAGAAAAGATACAAATTTGGTGATAAGTCACATACCATGCTTTCATTATTATTTACATTTAAATCTTCGGGTTTTTAAAAAATATACTAGTCCACTGGTTTAAATTGATATTAACTTAATTAATTTTAATTTCTAGCCTCATATTTAACTCTTATATATATATATATATATATATAGATATAAACACAGACACACACACACACACACACACACACACACACACACACATATATATATATATATACATATATATATATATACACACACATACACACACACATATATACTTCGGTAAGTTGGTACATATATATAAAACCTTCCGCCTTTTCTATATGCTACCTTCTTAGCTCTTTCACGTTTTTTTCTCTTATTGGATTTTTTCAGTTGGTTATATTTGATGAAGATGTTTGAGTTATTTCTCAAAATATGAAACTATTACTAGCTTTTAAAGACATGTATTGTGTCCTTTAAATAAATAATATTTATCTCTCATCAGTTGGAGTACTTTCTGTTGTTGATTTTTCTATAACCGAACAGTACATTGTATATATATATATATATATATATATATAATGTTTCTATGATTTAATTTATTAAACACAGTTCAACAATTTCGTTCATATTTATATGATGCAGGAGATTAGATGTTCAAATGGATTATAATTTCTATTTTTCATGTTGCTATACTATTTGTTTCATTCAAAAAGACTCAGCAATTCAGAATAGAAAATCAGAAAAATCAAGTTTGTACTCGTCGGTAGCTAGGATTAAAACTAAAAAAGACGTTAGAAGTACATAGATTTTCCCTTAGTAATCATATTGTAATAATGCGTTGGTTCTTGGAGTCATGCCGATTTTAAATATACATTTATTTTATTTTCTTCCTTGTTTCA
>NC_142928.1:198724731-198747231 GCF_046866305.1 Octopus bimaculoides
AGTATAAAACCTGTGAAATTATAGAACACATTTTTTTTTCTCTGGTGGTTAGCGTCACAGCTTAAAAGAAGATTTTTTTTTCTTAGCTTTTGCAAGATTTCCAAGGTTGTGTGTGCGTGTATGTGCGTGCGTGCGTGTGTTTGTGTACGTGTGTGTGCGTGCGTGTGTGTGTTTGTGTACGTGTGTTTGTGTACGTGTGTTTTTGTACGTGTGTGTTTGTCCAGCCACCATCGTTTGACAACCGATTTTGGTGTGTTTACGTCCCCGTAACTTGACGGTTCGGCCATGGAAACAGATAGAATAAGTACTAGGCTTACAAAAAATAAGTCTTGAGGCCAATTTATTCGACTAAAAATCCTTTTAAGGCGATGATCCAGTATGGCCGCAGTCAAATGATTGAAACAAGTGAAGGAATAAAAGGTATGCATATATATATATGTGTAAAAGAATACAAAAAATGGAACAAGAAGGCAAAAGGCGACAACAATACATCCAAACAGTTAGACGATACAAAAAGGAACAAGAAAAAAGGAAGGATGGGTCATTCGGAATTTTCTATCTTCGGTCGAGTTCCGGATCTTCTCAGCAGTTTCGGCTGGTTATACTCGAGATTGCTCCAATCTGGCCAGCCCCAAGGAAAAACTAAGCTAAGAGCACTAGATTCCTTGGAAGAAAGCAGCGAACGTATACGAAAACAAGGACGAAAAAATACACACACACACACACACACACACGCGCGCGCGCGCGCGCGCACATATATATATATATATATATATATATATATACACTTCTCTACCAATGAGCCAGGAAATCAATATGTGATTACTGTCGTTAACTCGACATCATAAGATTACTTTCCGTGTCACCGAAACATTTATGCAAGAAGCTTTAATGACGTTGTTTAGGAAATTTAGAATAATTAAGCTGACGACTGCCTTCATCTTGTGTAACGCTAAGATGTCACTCTATTCGACATCAAGACTGGGCTACTGGGTGATCTCACAGAGCTGGAAATATTCAGAATAGACCCCGTGGATATCCCCGCCAAATACGCAAACATCTGTTTCTGCGCACACACCCGCGAGTGCGCGAAATTACACGTTTTACCCGCAAAAAATAACTTGTAGTTGCCCAACACCAAGTTAACAGCCTCGGAAATCTTGCAAAAGCTAAGAAAATAAAATCCTTTTTTATAAGCCGTGACGCTAACCACCAGAGAAAAAGAAAATAAGTGTTCTATAATTTCACAGGTTTTATACTTGTATTCTGCATTTGGCTTTAAGCAATGCCGTTATATGAATTGGTAACTCCATCAGAATCGAGAATCGCCATATCGAGAATCTGATTCCTGTCAGCATCTTTTCAGTTGGACCATATTTACAGAAAAGTGGAATATGGTGAGATATTAATTACATTCTCGAATGTGACACAAGGCTAGCAATTTCCGGGGAGGATAAATCGATTGCATCAACTGGGACTTATTTTATCGATCCCAAAAGTATGAAAGACAAAGTCAACCTCAGCAGCATTGGAACTAAGAACTTTAAAAAGGACGAAATGCTGTTAAGCATTTTAGTCGGCTCTACCAGCTCGCCGCCTTTCTCGAATTTATTTACGTTGGTAAGATGAAAAAGTGACGATTATGATTAGAAACTGCATCGTGGGCTTTCATTTCATTTCTAACACGAACCATCAGCACCAAAGCCATACTTACAAATACCAAACCCATTTAGATTACTTAATCATAGTTCAATTAATAGCCACGTTTTCACATCCAAATGTCAGGCTGACATCCGAAATAAAGGCTACAGTTCTGTTTTGTGTTTTATCTACAAATTTATAAGTGTCAAGGTTTGTGTTTGACATATTCCGTATTTCGAGAAGTCGCAACATCGCCTCACTACATTCTTCAATGTCACGCGAAGAAGTGAACATGTTTCTTACCAAAATATGAAGTATCTAAGGCACTCTAAATGCAGCCGACTATAACCAAGTAATTATGTTAGATTAATTCTAATGTAAAAAATTCTGTTTAATGTAAACTTGGATAGGTCATACCAGAGGTCAGTCAGTTTTTATATGTCAAATGAACTAAGTTGCTTCTCGGTTATTTATTATATTTTTTCTCCTGTTCACGGTCCATTAGTCCTTGTCCTCCACCCATCATCATTACCCTAAGTCCGTCACTTTCTTTTGCACACTTAAATTTGAAGGGAAAATATTACTTCGGCGCCACGAGAGTATTTAAAAGCACTTAAAGCTAGAGATTTCTAACATGATGTGAGATGTTTATCTTGAGTATCGACATTAAATTTCCTCTCTCTAAGTGCTTACCATCTGGAGTACAGCCGTACACAATTGACCAACTATGTTGGCAATCCAACTGTAATTACAAACTTAGTTAAAGGGTGGGCAAATTTTACGTACAAATGTTTCGTTTATTCATTTGATTTCCACTTCTTATAGTTAGTATTCGCTTACCTTCACAATAAAATATGCATTCTCTATTAAGAATATAGATCCGTTTTTAATTGGGCCCAAGACTGTTCTGAGGCATAATGTATAGAAAATAATGAGGCGTTGCTGTGAGGTTCATCGGTTGGTTAAGAACATCAGAACTAAATAGAAAATATACCAAGTTATACTAGCGAGAGAAACCTTATTGTTAATGTGCATTATGGGTAAAATGGCTTATTTGTTGTGGTTGCAGTATTGGAAATGAAGTTAAAGAAATACTTGTTGATATTCGATAGTGTGAAAACGCAAATCAACTGCTGGTCACTGTTATTGTTGTTCACCGCAGGCTCAGCTGGACCTAGCAGACATGTAACCTAATGGCGTTCAAACGGTGACCATTCCGTTTTATATAAAGACTAGAGACATCTGGGACAGTATTACACAAAGCGACTTTTCTATTCTCAGACGTTTGAGCACCATTACTCTTGCTGATGATAATGGTTGTACATCAGCAATCTAATAAATTGTCCGTGTCTCTATGTCACTCTTAGCTCACATAAATACATACATGCGCGCGCGCGCACACACACACACATATATATATATACACACACACATATATATATATACACATACATGTAAGTGCATCTCCCCACCGTTTAACAAGCGGGGTTGGCTTGTGTACGTCTCTGCAACTTAGCTATTCAGCTAAATGATCGATAAAATAACTATATGGCTCACTTAAAGTTATCTACTGGCTTCAATTTTTTCGACTGCACTCCAGTGGCTCAAACAAGTAAAAGAAAAAAAGGAATGTATACATATATGTTTGTGTGTGCGTGCATGTGCGTATGTGTGTGTGTATGTGTGTGCGTGTGTGTGTGTGTGTGCAAGCACGCGCGCGTGTGTGCGTGTGTGAGTGTGTGTGTGCATGTGTATGTTTGTATGTGTATATGCATGTGTATGTATGTATATATATATATATATATATATAAATTTTAAAATAACGGTAAAAAGTTGAACATTAATTTGATTGATATCAATTTAAAAACAGTGGCCTAGCATATTGAAAAAATCTGAAGATTCAGAAAAATTATATTACATACATATAAGAGGGATGACCACTAAGTGGACATCCGATATGCTAGATGTAGACCCTATATGGTCTGACCACTAAGAAAAGATTGTTCTCAAGAAAATTCAGCAAACGCCAGTACGTAAGCGAGCAAGACAAATGAAAAGATACAAAATATAATGATTAGTCACATACCAGGTTTCATTGTTACCACTTACATAATTACATACGTAAATGTTCGCAATTCACCAGTGTGACCTTCATAGCAAAATGTAATTTGCAGAACTATACGCGAGACGTCCATATGAGATAGAACATGCATAGAGTTTTACCAATTATAATTGCGGTTATATTTCAAATGTCTTCGTTTTGGCGAGCCAAAAACCGGAAATAATATATATGTATGTAATATAATTTTTCTGAATTTTCAGATTTTTTTCAATATGCTAGGCCACTGGTTTAAATTGATATTAATCTAATTAATATTCTATTTTTTACCCCTATTTTTAGATTTAAATAACTATGTCCTCTAACCGGCAGGATTAACTGCAGAAAATTATTTTCTGCAGAAATATTTCTGGTTTTTGGCGCCAAAACGAAGTCATTTGAAATATACCCCCAATTATAATTGGCAAAACTATATGCATGTTCAATCTCGTATCGACGTCTCGTGTATTTTGCTATGAAGGTCACACTGATGAATTGCGGACATTTACGTATGTAATTATGTAAGTGGTACCAATGAAACCTGGTTTGTGACTAATCTTTATATTTTGTATCTTTTCATTTGTCTCGGTTGCTTATGTTCTGGCGTTTGCTGGATTTTCTTGAGAGCAATCGTTTCTCAGTGGTCAAACCATATAGGGTCTACATCTAGCATATCGGATGTCCACTTAGTGGTCATCTCTCTTATACGTGTGTTATATAAATATATATGGCGGCGAGCTGGCAGAATCGTTAGCAGGCCGGGCGAAATGCTTAGCGGTAATTCGTCTGCCGTTACGTTCTGAGTTCAAATTCCGCCGAGGTCGACTTTGCCGTTCATCCTTTCAGGGTCGATTAAATAAGAACCAGTTACGCACTGGGATCGATATAATCGACTTAATTCCTTGTCTGCCCTTGTTTGTCCCCTCTATGTTTAGCCCCCTGTGGGCAATAAAGAAGTATATATATATATATACATATATACATATATTGATACAAACATACACACACACACAAGCGCATACTCACACACACACACACACACACACACACACACACACACACACACACACGCATAAATAGTTCATTACCGACAATTTTCCCTAAACTATTTAGCTTTCGTACATCGGATCTTCTCCAATTATGCCATATTCCTGGTGATTATTCTAATTTACTAAAATATTTTTAATGGCCTCCTCCAACTGTCTCCACGTCGACTCGAATTTTCTCCAAATACATCTCTGTTTTGTTCATATCGATTTTTAAATTAATTTTCATACTACATCTGTGTTTCGTCAAAGATTTATATCAAGTCATCGAATGCAAATACCTACAGGAATACACTCACACATCTATCTACATTCATACATCTATCTTTCTGTCCTTCAATCTGGATATCTATCTATCAGCACACACACACACACACACACACACACACACACACACGCACGCACACACACACATATATATATATATATATATATATATATATACAGATATATGGATAGATTGATATGTATGTGTATATATAGTTATGCATACATGTACATGCATAATTATACATATATACGTGAATGCGTATGTGTGTATATATATATATATATATATATATATATATATGTGTGTGTGTGTGTGTGTGTGTGTGTGTGTGTGAGTGTGTGTGTGTGTGTGTGTGTGTGTGTGTGTGTGTGTGTGTGTGTGTGTGTGTGTGCGTATGTGTGTGTGTGTATGTACATGTATCCGTATATGTACACATATATAGATACTTTGATACTTAGAGAAATTACGGCCAGAATTGGCCAAGGCAATGTCTGACAAGCAGCACCCCACCATGGAAGCTGGTTTAGTGTTTGTCAGAAAGGAAAAGTTTCAGAGAGATGCATTGTTAAAATCCCTATCTATACCGGAACGCAACGCGAATCATCCTTGCAGTGGTCCTGGAGATTGTCAAATAAGTTTTGGTTTCTCTTAGCCTTTTCAATGGCTTCCACTCAACAGCCATTTGCCTAAAAAAAATAAGCCTTTCTGGTGATTATTAGTTTCCTCATCTTCTTGTATGAAACGGGTTGGTAAATCGAGTATTACAGGATATAACATTGTATAATAATAATACGGATGCAGTACCAGGTAGTAGCTCTCATGACGTCTGATCTTAACTGATTGGAAGTGTTATCATGAACATTGTTTTGTCTTGGTATAAAAAGATGGGCTACAGCAAATATTCTGCTTAATACCACAGATTTGCTTGTCAGTTGTTTGACCTTAACCAGTGGAGCATGTCCCTTGGTGGCTGACGATATGTGCATCTCTGATCATGAGCAGAAGTAGTGGGGGAGCATCATAGTCATGTGTTGGGAGGAATTATTTGGGGTTTGAATAATTCACCTTTGGAAACATGGGTGTTTTGCTCAACATCCTTAAACAACCTTTATTCAAGGACCTTTTGAGCGAGATGGGATACTCGACCTGAAGAAAACTCTAACTGGGCCCCGCCTGCGAGGTCATGCGCTGTTTATCTTGATATGAGATCACCATGTCACGCACATATGGTTGTGATGCATGTGCCTGGTGTACCCTTATCAGACGGGTAGTCATGATGGGTATATTGGGCTTCGTATATTTTGCCCCAGTGTCACTTTGACGGCATGCACTGCTCATTCACTCAATAATAATAATAGACAATACGAAGAGCACGATGCGATTGCAATAGATATTTTGTTTCGACGTTACTTCGACAGCTTACCTGTCTTTGTCGAGTTCAAAATGAAAAGAGAATCATAGAAATTCAAAATAATAATAATAATAATAATAATAATAATAATAATAATAATAATAATAATTTATTTTTATTTTCAGTTTTTCAAATAAAAAAAGAAAATAGGTGGATAAAGAAAAGAATGCATCGAGAATTTCATAGGGATGTTGAAGATAAGACAGACAGAGAAAAAAGATGTTTGTGGATGACTAAAAGTGATTTAAAACCGGAAACGGCGGCTCTAATCTGTGCTGCCCAAGTGCAAGCACTAAGAATGAATTACATTAAATAGAGAATAGGCAACACATCAGAAAGTGATAAGTGCAGAATTTGTGGACAAAATGGTGTATTACTAGTTAATGTACGCCAGTAGCCCAGAAAGAATATAAGAGACGTCATGACAATGTAGCCAGGCTTGTCCATTGACACTTTGCAACAAGGCAAAAATGGGCAAAAAGTGATACGAACACTAACCTGAAGGCACCATCGAAAATAATAATGCAAAGATCCTATGGAATTTTATGTTTCAGTTGGACCATGAGATAGAGAATAGGAAACCAGGCATAGTCTTAATTGAGAAAGAAAGCAAATTATGCTAGATCATAGATATAGCATTCCCAGCTGACAACAAGGTGTGCGATAAGGAAGAAAGAAAAGTCGATAGATATGATAGGTTAGCTTGGGAGGGTAAGCAGTTGTGGTCCATGAAAATGGTAGCAGTAGTACCAATAACTGTCCGGAGTCCTGAGAACAGTGAGTAACAATTTTGAGAAGTACATGGAACAAATGGGGGATGCAATAAGGGTGGAACACTTGCAGAAAACAGCACTGCTTGGAACCGCTGGAATACTCCGGAAGGTGCTCGAAAAATAAGGGGTGTTACTTTAGTTCACTGATGGTGAACAGCTGACACCGTAGTACATCTCCAGCGTTAGAAGCTGGGCAAAGGCAATAATAATGATGATGATGATGATACTAATAATAATAATAATAATAATAATAATAATAATAATAATAATAATAATAATAATAATAATAATAATAATAATAATAATAATTATTATTATTATTATTATTATTATTATTATAAATTTATCACTTCTTAGTTTACTATGATTGTTTAGTATAAACGTTGTTGTCGTCGTTGTTGTAGTTGATCAGGATGGTCATGTCGATCGTGATGCTGGTGTTGTTGTTGTTGTTGTTGTTGCTGGTGATGCCGTTATTGCTGTTGTTGGTGTATGTGCTGCTGTTACTGATGTTGTTGCTGCCGCCGCTGCAGTTGTTCTTGTTGTTGCTAACGATGACACAGCTCTTCTTCTTGTCGCTGATACTGCTGGTGCTGCTGCTGCTGCTGCTGTTGTCGCTCTTGTTGCCGCTGCTTTTGATTTGTTGTTGTTGGTGTTGGTGGTGTTAGTGGTGATGGTGGTTTTGCACTGTTTATTGTTCCCTTAAGCAAGACACTTCACTTCACGTTGGTCCAGCCCACTCAGCCAGCAAGAAGACGTTTTACCTGCAATTCAAAAAGGGCCAGCCATGTTACATTCTGCATCATCCCAAATCCCACTGAGAACTACGTAAAGGCTATGCGTGTCTATGGAGTACTCAGCCACTTGTACTTTAAACTCACAAGCAGACTGTTCCATCGATCGGGTCAACTGGAACACATATCGTCGCAACCGACGGAGAGCCAGTTGCGTTGTTAATGAATTTTTTATTGATGCCGTTGCTGTGGTTCTTGTGAAAGATATTATTTTCCAGTCTTGTCACCGCTGCCGCTACCATTGTTGTTGTTGTTGTTGTTAACATTTTTATTGCAGTTGTTTTTGCCTTTGTTGTTGTTGAAGCTTTAGTCGTTATTTTTGTTTTAAATCCCAGATTCCTTTAGAATCCCCTAAGGGCCTCCTCTCCATAGAAATACCCATCAGTAAATGGCTGTTTTAGTCTGTATCCATTATTCCCTTCTGTGTTTGTATTTTTTGCATATTTTTTTTATAAAGGTTTCTATGAAAGGTGAGTGGTTCGGACGATGGGATGTATGGTTGAGAAAGGGTAACAACTTGGTTTCGTCTGTGTTCGGTTGGTTGTGGTGGTGATGTTGGTGGTGGTGTTGGTGGTGGTGATGGTGGTGGCGGTGGTGATGGTAGTGGGGGTGGGGCGAGCACTTATATTGATGGTGGCATCCATTTCATCATTTCATACGTGAAACCACCCATCACCATCACCACCACCACCATCACCACCACCACCATCACCACCACCACCATCACCACCACCACCATCACCACCACCACCATCACCACCACCAACACCACTACCATTACAACAATACCTACTACTACTACTATAATAGTAAATTATAAAACTGAGACCGATAATTATCTTTCAAAAAATTCTTTGTTTCTAACGTTGGCACGAGGTCAACATATTTGAGAGGAGGGGGGGGGGCAAGACGATTACAACGGCCCTCCCCGACCCCGATACTAGACTGAGACTTTATTTTATCGATGTGTTTCTAAGACGGTAAGAAGTGCATTGATGGACCTTCTTGTGTTATGTCTAGCAGAAGAACCGAGCATATATGGAAGCCGTCAAATACTAATTTTTTTGTTGTTATTTTTTTCCATGTTGGCCATGTTACAACAGAACTATTAATTATTCAAGAAGAGTGGTCCCGGTGCGCGCACTCGCGCATCCGCACTAGCGAGTCGTGACTAGTCGATCCTACGACTACCTAGCGCGAGTGCGCGTCATGTGCAAAACATGCATGAGGCTTTTTTTCTAAACAAAATAATATTTTTATACAAAATAAGTAATTTTCTAAAAATAAAGTAAATAAATTATACACTACCTGTTTTTGGTAGAGTCCATTAAAAAGTCGGTCTTTCAAAATCTGTTGTTCAATGGTATCAGTACATGAAGGACATTACAAGTAATTATCTTTTGCGTAACCCCTACCAAATTTGTGGACTTGGGCACATCGTAGAAATAGATGAATCTATGATGTGCAAATACAATGGAAGATGGGATAGAGGGGGATAAAAATAGGTTTTTTAATCTTTGTACCTGACCGTTGTTCTGAAACTCTTCTACCACCTATTAAAAAAAAAAAGATTTATCAAACCAGGGACGACTATATATTCTAATTGTTGGAGTGCGTCGTACAATGGGATTACTGAAATAGCTGTAACACCAAAATACACCCTGGAAGAACGTAAAACGACGTTTTAAGACTAAGATGGGGAAGATTCAACAAAAAAAAAATATTTACTTTGTGTTCTATTTACTTTGTTTAAAAATTAATTATTTACTTTGTTTTAAAAAAGACCCTCCTACATGTTTTGCACATTCACGCTAGATAGTCGTTGTAGGATCGCGGATGCGCGAGTGTGCGAGTGCGCGCACCGGGACCACTCTTCGTGAATAGTACCCAGACCTATAATCATAGACGTTCTGTGCGCGATCATCATGTCCTCATCAGGTGCGTTGCTTATCCAGCTCTATATTATCTTATATATATTCTGCAATATATATAAATACAGCAATTCCTCGCCATATCGCGGTTCACCTATCGCGGTTTATCATTTAAGCTTACGTCGATTCCTCCGTGGTGTTGTTTTGCATTTATAATGAAATAAATATGTACAAGTTCTAAAAATATACGGTACAGTACTGTTTCTGCTTCGCGGATTTTCACCTATCGCAGGGTTTTTTAGAACGTACCGCCTGCGATAGTCGACGGATTACTGCAGTGGTTGAAGGTAGGTTTTGCAGCTACGTTCAACAAAATGGACGACCACGTAGGAGCTCCGTTGAAGATATATCATTAATAGTTATTTTTGATGATAATGTTGCTGTTGTTGTTCTTTAACCCTGAAGAAACGTATGATTGTAGACTTCCACCCATGACCATTCCATCTTAATTTGTGACTATGTACGCTGGAGCAGCATTTTAGAATAAAAGTGTGCGGTCTGAGGTGGGATTGTCTGTCCTTCCAAACAAGAAAAACAACCATGTGGAAACACCATTGTTGCCCAGTCATTGTTAGTTAAATGAAATGGATGAAAATCACTTGTAACGAAGATGCAAATAAAGGCTTCAGATGAAAGCTGGAAGACACGGCATAATAAAATGATTTCAGCATGACGATATTCACAGACCGTGGCAGGCATTCTTGAAAGGAAATTATTTTTGATAACACCTGTCACAAAGCCACTATCATAAATGTTATCTTTTGAAAACCCACCTCCACAAATATATCTCTAGATGTGTGTGTGTATTTAGATTCAGTTATAATAAAACAATTTTTCTTTAATTGTATGTGTTACTTCATACCGAGAGGATTGTAGCAGTTATCTCAAAAAATTGTAAACACGTGGCTGCTTAAGTTAATTCAGGGGCGGAGAATAAGGTTGGTGAACCATCAGAATCCTTGTCGCAGAGAGCGAACAAGAAACCATGGTCTTCCATACATACCCTTGTATTTTCTATTTATTAGTCTATCGCTCTGTCTGACTGTCTATTTGTCTGGCTAGCTGCCTGTCTAGTTATCTACTTTATTAGACATACTGACCGATAGATAGATAGATAGATAGATAGATAGATAGATAGACAGACAAATTATAAAATTTGGGATTTAAAGCAGCTCTAATAACGTAAACATTACGAAGGTCACGTACTTGATGTCTCTTTTGCTTATGCGCTCATTGGCCGCGAGACTCGTACACAGAAAGCCCCTCTAAGACGTCGAGTGTAAAAAGAAATACATGCTGTCATGAAGCGACTTTTACTCTGGACGAATCCCGCAGCCAAAGATGGCAAAATGAAAGAACATACATTAAGTTTGTGATGTCAGTAAGATATGTTATAGTCTCTGATTTAGATACACAAGGCCAGTAGTTTTCGTAGGCGGAGTTTAATAAATTAAGCCGACACCAGACATTCCTTGGTGCCCTACTCTTTCGATCTCGGAGAGTCGAGAGGATAAGTTTACATAGGCGAGATTTGAACTCATAAAGTTGAATAGAGGGAGAGATATTGCAATGCATTTTCCAACACTAACATTTCTGCCAATCTCTCTCTCTCTCTCTCTCTCTCTCTCTCTCTCTCTCTCTCTCTCTCTCTTTCTATTCATCTATCTCCCTATGTAAATGTCTATCTATATATCTATCCATCCATCTGCCTATCTATCTGCCTCTCTATTTGCCTCTCTCTCTCTCTCTCTCTCTCTCTCTCTCTCTCTCTCTCTCCTATCTCTCTCTCTCTCTCTCTCTCTCTCTCTATATATATATATATATATATATATATATATATATATATATATATACATATATATTTATCTGCCTATCTATCTGCCTGTCTGTCTATCTATCTATTTATATATAAATATATATATACACACACATATGCATGTGTATATGTATGTCTTTATGTATGTATATGTGTATGTGTATATATATATATATATATATATATATATATATATACACATATATACATACATGCATACATATACGTGTGTGTATGTACGTATATGCGTGTATGCGTGTGTGCATGTATAGATATACATGCACACACACACACACACATAAAACTTGTTTGAGTGAATGAGTGAAAATTTAAATCGGTAACATTGAACTCAGCATCGCCCTGTAGTGAAGGTCTCTCATTATCGATACAATGGCCTCAGTTTATTTGGCAGGCTTCCCGCCTCGGTGCTAAGTATGTGGTTGGCGCCCAATGACACCCAACACACTTCAGTGAAGTGCTACGTTTATTGACTCACCAACCTATTGGAATCGTTGCAGACACTCTGCTGAGATGACATGCTGTTTATCGCAGACAATTCCCTCATGAATTCGACCCAACTCTGGGTTATTTTCTCTGGCTCTCTTATAACTGTTGTTGGTTTTATTTTTTTATGTTATATATCTTAATATTCTTTTAATCTTTTATTTGTTTCAGTCATTTGACTGCGCCTTTAGTGGAGCAAATCCACCTCCTGGACTTATTCTCTGTAAGCCTAGTACTTATTCCATCGGCTTCTTTTGATGAACCGCTGGGTTACGGGGGACATAAACACACCAGCATCGGTTGTCAAGTGATGTTGGGGACAAACACAGACACACAAACACACACACACGTAACATATATATATACATATATATATATATACATATATATATATATATATATATATATATACGAAGGGTTTCTTTCAGTTTCCGCCTATCAAATCCAATGACAAGGCTTTATTCGGCCAGAGGCTATAGTAGAAGACACTGACCCAAGGTGCCATGCAGTGGGACTGAACCTGGAACCATGTGGTCGGGAAGCAAGCTACTTATCACACAGCCTCTCCTACGCATATATATGTATTCTTATTTAATTATTGATACTTTTGTTCTATTTACATTATTTACATTTGACGGATATTCGTCCTCATCTTGTTTGTTGTTAACACAACGTTTCGGCTGATATACCCTCCAGCCTTCGTCAGGTGTCTTGGGGAAATTTCGAACCTGGGTTCTCATTCCTATCGATGTTACTATTATTATTATTATTATATTATTATTATTATTATTACTATTATTATTAATCAGGTCGCTGCCGTGAATCGAACTCGGAACCTTGGGGTTAGTAGCCCGCGCTCTTAACCACTACGCCATATGCCCGTGGAAAATTATGGGGTGAATTTTAAGGCTTATAAATCTATTATTTTTCTATCCTTCCTCAATACCGGTTCCCATATGCTATTCATATCTGCACTCGGTCTGCTTAGGAGGTTGTTGTGTCCTAGCATATGTGCTGCTTCTTTTAGTTTTCGTATTTTCCAGTGTTGTTCCTTGTCTATTATTTTAACTTCATCCCACAGGGGGAGGTGGTTTCCATTTTTCCATACATGATCAGCTATACCCGATTTATCGATATCTCATCGTGTCACAGCTTTGCGATGTTCTTCTACCCTTATTTTGAGGGGGCGAAATGTTTCGCCTTTGTATAACCTACGACAGCTGCATGGGATGGAGTACACGCAGTTTTTGGTCATATTCTCTTCTGTTGGTGGTTTTACCCGAAGGAGATATTTGCGAAGTGTTGTATTGCTCTTGAATAGTGGTTAAAAGCGCGGGCTACTAACCCCAAGGTTCCGAGTTCGATTCACGGCAGCGACCTGATTAATAATAGTAATAATAATAATAATAATAATATAATAATAATAATAATAATAATAATAATAATAGTAACATCGATAGGAATGAGAACCCAGGTTCGAAATTTCCCCAAGACACCTGACGAAGGCTGGAGGGTATATCAGCCGAAACGTTGTGTTAACAACAAACAAGATGAGGACGAATATCCGTCAAATGTAAATAATGTAAATAATTCCTCATCTCTTAAATATAGAACTGTTTTGTTCTATTGTTCTTGTTTTTGTATTTATTGTTTAACCTTATGCTAGCCTTCATCAAGCATTCCAGCTGTGACCATCATGTCTTTTTGACTCTAAGTGTACCTTGGAGTAACATTAACCAATGTTTCTCGTTTACTTTTATTTATTTTTACGGATCCTCGACATAAGATACCACTCTGTCTTCATATCTTATTGATCCAGGTTAAGTGTAGCTAGGAGTAACATAATTCGATGTTTCTCATTCTTTTATTAATCTGATCCTCAACATCAGGTGCAGCTCGCTCTCGACAGAATCAATACATGTGGCGCCATCTTGATATCATTTAACTGGCTCTGCGCATTCACTGACAATTAATTTTGCGCAATTTTTGACATTATCCCTTCACAAAATTCTACGTTTTCTTCGACACTTCCATTTTCCCAATGTATTTTCTTTTTAAACATCGATGCTATTTCTTGTAGATCACCCCACAACATACTTTTACCTGGTTTTGACCCCTAAGATTCATAAGTCCATCTATTCAGTTACTATGGCGTGACCGAAATCACAAGAGTCACTCTGAACAAGACTCCGGTTTGTTGCAGGTTTGAAGGCCAGCAATTTTGAGGGGAGATGACAAGTCGATTACATCGATCCCAGTATTTGAAAGAATAAGCATAGTTGACCTCGATGAAATTCCTACTCAGAAAGTAAAGAGCCGGAATAAATGCCACAACATTTTGAACTAAGAGAAATAATTCAGACTGTGTAAGCTGTTATTCAAGAAAAATCCGATTTTGTTCGGTTGCTTTCTTTAGTGTATTCATCTTTATTGTACATTTCTTTGATTGTTGATTTATTCTCTTTATATTTTTACTAATTTTCAGCAATCTATTTCCGGACAATCGGGGACGCGTGTTTCTGACTCAATAGCTGCCATCAGCACGACAATTGTCCGACCTTATCTCCAGTAGCCATAGGAAAGGGAATAAAGTTATGACTTAGGCAATTTGCAGAATTTAAAATAAAATCTTCTGAAGGAAATATCTCAGAGGGGCTACTAGCATGCACTTGAACACCACTGACAAATACAGATATATCAACCCCTATACGGAATAAATTCTTGGTTTATTAATATTATCTCCGCCTCCAGGGAATTCATCATAATTATGAAATCAAAACTAAGACCCGGACCTTTTAAGAAAGAAAAATAATCTCAAGAATCAAGAACTATTCAAAAATAGCATTCCATTAAGGAAAAGAAGAGGCGTCTGGAATGTGAGGAAAATTGTATGCGTAATTATGATACATTCTCTGGGGGCGGAGTAAAAGTTAATAAATTAAAAAATTTATGTTGTATAGTTTTTGATATACCTGTATTTGTCTACGATTATTCTGGGCTTTTTCTCTCGTATCAAACATTGTTCGATTCATTATTATAATTATTATTATTATTATTATTATTATTATTATTATTATTATTTTTATTATTATTATTATTATTATTATTTTACCAAACTGTATGTATTATGCCTAGGTGTATCAATGGTTTTTCTGCCTTTGAGTACTTTGTTAAAGTTAATGGAGAATAATAGTTTTGTTGCATCGAAGAAACATCTATTTCCTTAATACATGTATATATAATTGTGTGTGTGTGTCTGTGTGTGTGTATACTTGTGTGTGCGTCTTTATATATCTATATATGTATGTATATGTGTGTATGTTTGTGTGTGTGTGTAGACATATATATACGTATGTATATGTATATATGTGTATATGTATATATATGTACGTATGTATGTGTATGTATGTATATATATGTGTGTGTGTATATATATATATATATATATATATATATGTGTGTGTGTGTGTGTGTATGTGTGCGTGTGTGTATCTATATATTTACATATGTGCGTATGTTTGTGTGTGTGTGCGTCTATGTGTGTATGTGTGTGTGTGTATGCGTGTGCGTACGTACGTATGTACGCTCGTTTAAATTAAACACACACAAGTACAAAATAAAAAAACTAGCGTTTCAAAGTTTTTTGTTTGTTTGTTTGCTTGTTTTTTTGTGCGTTTTCTTTTTGCTTTTTCAAAACACATTGAATCCACCCAAATATATCTGTGACAAACAGGAATATTTTAAAATTCTTTTGAGATGGATTAACTACATACAAAAGAACGAAAAATCACAAGAAATCTTTTTTTTTTTTCCAATAATGATTTTGCAGCCCTTATTCTCATTGTGTTTAGATTTTCAATGAAAATGATTACTCTAAAGCGAAATACACACATATATCTACATTTACATACACACACACACACACACACACACACATACATACATGAAGGATTTCTTGAAAGACATCAAGTAAACGAGCGATGATAATTCAGAAAATGTTACAAAGAAAATAATTTGTCTTGATTTGAATTCCTTATTATTGGTAAATAGATTCGCGTATTTTTACCTCAGTTACAATGCCAAGTTATTTAGATAATATAATAAGAAGGAAGATTTAGATATTTGAGAAAGGCATGTAGAAACAAGCAGTAATATGTAATTGTGTGTTTCATTGATAGGGTATCTTGCTTCAGCAAAGACTTTTATGGGGTTTCTTTTGAAATGAGCGCCATTTTTATTGCATTCCCTGACAATTTTGTTGCTTAAGTGTCTCATTTAAACAGAACACTGTAAATATACATTTCACTGCAAAACGATTGGATTTCATATAAGAAGCACATACTACGCACATTCAGGAATAATATACATTCACACGCAAATAAACACATATGCATACACTCACACACAGACACGCATAAACACACATACATAAATTGCACACACCCACAACCAAACACATGCGCTTATTATTTAAGCTTAAACGCATGCACGTCTGTATATACATATCTACATATATGTGTGTGTATGTGTGTGTATGTATATATATGTACATGTATATATATATATATGTGTATATATATATATATATATATATATATATATATATATATATATATATATATACACATACACACACACACACTCACACACACATATATATATATATATATGCATATGAATGCACATAGGAATATGTATTTATGTGTATATGAATATATATGTGTATATATTCATATTCACATATTTGTGGGAATAAATGGATAGACATTCATATTGGTATACCCACACACTTACACACATATGCACACACGCGCATGCACATATAACGACTTAGCTAAGCCCTTTGATAAAGCTGATCATGGGATAATATGTTACAAACCACGGAGACTATCATAACTGGGAAAATCGGAGAGTGGTTGTATGACTTCTTAAAAGACAGAAACCAGTCTGTAGCAGCCAACGGAGCCCTCTCCAAGGAGACCACAATAAAAAATTGGAGTGCCTCAAGAAACTGCATCGGGGCCATTGTGGCTCTTTCAGACATACCATCTGTTACACAGACAGCCACAGTTACTAGCTGTGTCCGGCGACACAAGAGTAGTACAAGCAGTCAAGGAACCTTCTGATGCTAACCTTCTACAGAATGACCAAGATGCCATATATAAATGGGCTCTGAGGACAACATGCAATTTAATGCAGGCAAATTCCAAGCCCTCCGTTACCAGCTAATTTTGCTCAGAAGTCCCAAAAACGATACTTCGGGCGAAAAGGTGCAGTAGTCCCAGAATCACATACGGTGCGAGGTCTTGGGATTGATACGACCAACGATGATTCGTTTCATATGCATATCACCAAGATGGTGACAGTGTGCAGGTGAATTGCCGGATGGATTCTGAGAACCTTCAGAACAAGGGACCAGGAAACTATGCTGGTCATATGGAGAACATTTGTTCTCAGCCGTCTGGAATACTGCTTTCAACTGTGGGCACCCTACAGTGTTGGATGAATAGCGGAACCTGAGGCGATTCAGTGAGGCTATATAAGGAAGATTGCATCAGTGGAACAGCTGAGCTACTGGGAGAGACAGAAAGAGCTACGACTCTACGCCCTGGAGAGAAGATGGGAGAGGTATATGCAGAGATGTATGTAAGACCACACAGAGTCTTGTTGATAGACGTACGATCTTCCGCTGCGCGCTCTCTTTATCTAGGGCCTTACAACTTTCTCCAAAACCTCTGTGTAGATAGTGACACTGTGAAAAATAAGTGACTAGGCATGTCATCACTTTCATTACTAAGGACTCCCAGAGCCATCACAATTGTAGGGAACTTACTATGTATGATTGTCGGAAACTCATTTAGATTTATGCATAACCATTTGCCGTTCTTTTGGTTTAACTTTTGGTCCTGATCGAAGTTTTTTTCTCATCGGAGTAAAAACAAAGCATTTCAGCCTCTTCGTGTTTTAACTCGTTTAACAAGCGCTACGTACATATTGAACGTTTATGTCACATCCGACATAAACTGACCCCTCCGCATCACATACGATTTGTACCCGGATGTTGTCATGCACAACTCTTTTGATAGTGCATTCTGAAACCTTGAAGTTTTTTGCAATTGCTCTGATAGACTTACCGGGGTTTTTGCCAATTATTTCCTCAACTTTTAATACCCATTCATGTGTTCTGATGGTATTAAGATCTTGTTCATGCGCTTTGCGTTTAGCCGTTAATGTTGGATCCCCGTCGGCGTATTTCACTTCCTTTTGAACTCTGACAAAGGAGGATCAAGCAACTTTCAGGAAGCCAGCTATCTCTGCATCAATATGCTGCGCTTTCACGGCAATGATTACAGCACGTTTCTTTTGCTGAGTCAGATATTATTTACCTGAAAAGTCAGGTAAGCAAAATAAGAAAAAAATTTAGAGCTCTAGAAAGAGATGTCCTCAAACATCTGATGCGCCCTTTATATATACATATAGTAGATAAAACAGGGGACAACTGATGAAGGGATTGTTCTTTATGTTGCCTGTCTCGTTCCTGTATTTGTTTCTTTCGTTGTTCGAAAAAAATGTCTGTTTTCCATGTTTTTTCGTTCTCGTTCTTCATTTTGTTCACGTTTTTTTGACGTCCTTTACCCATATATGCATGTACATATACATGTATATATGTAGATATGTACATATATATATGTATATATATATATATATATATATATATATATATATATATATATATATATATATATATATATATATATATATATATATATACGTATATATATGTGTGTGTGTGTGTATGTGTGTAGATAGACAGACAGACAGACAGACACATAGGTAGATAGATAGATAGATTGATTGATTGATAGACGCATGCTCGCACACACGCACACACACACTAATATCTAATGTTTGAAAGAATGATATTCGATTGGTTTGTCTTACAATTTTCTCCAACTATGTATTTCCTTGCTACCTTTAATAACCTTCACACAACTAAACCAGGTAAATACCTGCTTGACTCTAATAACCATTCAGTACTCTTCGCATCGCTATTAATGTGTCTCATCTCTCAGACTTTCCATTAAACACTTTGACAAATTCTTCTTACTTAGAATTAAGAGTTTATAGCTCTTCCTCAACCAGTCATGTTTTCCATACAGACACACACCCATGCACACATCGGACATGAAACCCGATAAATTCATCAGCTTCGAAATGTTAAAAATGCTGAGCTGGCAGAAACGTTAGCACGCCGGCCCAAATGCTTAGTGGTATTCTGTCTACTGTTACGTTCTGAGTTCAAATTCTGCCGAGGTCGACCTTGCCTTTCATCCTTTCGGGGTCGATTAAATAAGTATCAGTTAATCCCTGGGGATCGATGTAATCGACTTAATCCCCTTGTCTGATCTTGTTTGTCCCCTCTATGTTTAGCTCCCTGTGGGCAATAAAGAAATTTTTTTTAAATGTTCTGTAGTAGAATTTCACCGACGCTACTTCACTTATAAAATGGCGAAAAAAAAAAGGCATCTAAGTTATCTCCCTTTACACCCTTTTAAATCCTATTGTGATGTATTTGAGATAAATGTAAATGATGATGATGATGATGAGGAGGAGGAGGAGGAGGAGGAGGTGGAGTGTTTGGCAAAATCGTCAACGTACCGTACGAAATGTTCAACAGCATTTTTTCCGGCGCTTTGCGTTCGGCACTACTTGTGTATCACCAACCAACGCTCCTCTGAACGCTGTCACTACCAGCGCCATTCCCACCACCTCCACCTCCACTTCTACCACCTTCACCATCACCATCACCGCTACCAACAGCACTACCACCAATACAATTGCCACAAACTTGTATAACTACACTCCCACCACCACCACCACCACCACCACCACCAACACCACCACCTCCTCCACCTCATGACCAATGTATAGGTCAACTGTATATTGTACATAGTCCCGGGAGTCAGAAGAGACGGAAATCTGCTGGGACTGAACACTGTTCCGTTGAAATGACAGCCTGGCATTATGTCTGTCTGTGGGTCCCTATCACAGCTGGACGCCATATTGGCTCCTATTTTACCTACAATGACACTTCCACCTAACCACCTCTCTCCCTTATTAATTCCTCCATCTCCCTCTCATCATCTCTCACTCTTTCTTTCTCTCCTCCTCCCCTTCCTTTCTCTACCTGTCTTGCCCGTCTCTTCCTCTCTCTCTCATTCACTATATCTTTCTTTATGCTCTTTCACTCGCTCCCACTACTTCACTCCCGTCTACTTGTCCTCCTCCTCCCCCACTAAATCTTACTCTATCATTTTTCTCTCTATTCTCTCTCCTTTTTTCTCCTTCTCTTCTCTTTCTATTTTCCTTCTTTATCCTTCACTCTTTTTTATCTCTCTTTTTCTCTTTCTCTTATTCTTCTCCCTCTTTTCTTCCCTTCTGTTCTTAGTCCTTTTATAAAAATTTTCTTCATGTTTAAAAGTCCAGGATTTTCTTCTATCTTTCATATTTTCCTCCTTTATTTCCTTCTCCCATTTTTCTTTCTTCTTCCCTTTCTTCTTTCTTTTTTTCTGTCCCCTCTATTTTTATTTCTCGCATTCCTTCTTTCTCTACTTCATTTTTTACTTTCTTACTTGCCCCCTTTATTCCTTTGTCTTTCTGTTTTTCTTTTCTTTCTGTCTTTCTGTCTTTCTTGTCTCTTTCTCCCTCATCTCCCTCTCCTCTCCCTCACTTTCCCTTTCTCTCTCTCTCTAACTCTATTTCTTGTCTCCCTTACATGACACCCCACCCTCTCTTTCATTTCTATTATCAATTATTCAACCAATCACTTCTTTCCCTTCGTCTTCTATATTTCCTCATTTCTTTTCCTATTATCTTAATAAATTCTTTCTACAATTAGCACAAAGCTTGAAATTTTAGGGGAGAGGCCTAATCGATCACAAGGCAAGGTCGACCTCGGTGGAATTTGTACTCAGAACGTAACAACAGACGAAATACCACAAAGCATTTTGCTCGGCGTGCTAACGATTCTGCCCGGTCGCCGCCTTTGATAATAACAATAAATAATAATAATGATTAAAAATTTTTGCCACAAGGGCAGCTTGTGGGAAGAGGATTAACTCGATTACATCGATCCCAATGTTTCACTGGTACTTGATTTATCGACTCTCGAAAGGATGAAATGCAACATCGACCTCTACGGAATTTGAACTCAGAACGTAGCGGCAGACGAAATACCGCTAAACGTTTCACCCGGTGTACTAACGATTATATAATAATAATAATAATAATAATAATAATAATAATAATAATAATAATAATAATAATAATAATAATGATGATGATGATGATGATGACGATGATGATGATAATGATAATGATAATGATAATAATAATAATAATAATAAGTACTTGGGGATTTTGGAAATGGATAACTTGATCGAGAAGGAAATGACTTTTCCCCATATATATATATATATATATATATATATAAATTCAGAAAAAATTCAAAACTTTTTCTATATACTAGGCCACTTGTTTTAAATTGATATTAATCTAATTAATATTCAATTTATCACCCTCATTATTTAAATTTATATATATATATTTATATATATATATATTTATATATATATATATATATATTTATATATATATATATATATATATATATATATATATATATATATATATATATATATATATATATGTATATATATATAATATTTATATATATATATATATATATATATTTTTATATATATATATATATATATATATATATATATATATATATATATATATATATATATATATATATATATATATATATATATATATATATATTCATGACTTAACCGGTTGATTGTATGCTAATTACCTGATAAAATATAGACTTTATCCTTAAATTTAAAATATTTTAAAATTATATAATTTTACTCAAACCAATATTATTCACTGCTGAATTATTTGGTTATTAACACGTGGTCGAAATAAACGAAACCAGAGTTTTGAATTTTTAATCTGTATATAAGTATGGACAGTGTCTTTGCGCTGTGGAACCGTCCTGTTTCATGGGTGTGTATTTTGTTCGCATTTATATGCATTGATTGGGTTATATTGCACTGCTGATAGAAAAAGGCAACAGCCTTCAATCTTCAAATCGATTGATATGTAATTGAATCGTTTCAAATCGATTGATATGTAATTGAATCG